>NC_071111.1:31005000-31112500 GCF_024256425.1 Clarias gariepinus | reverse complement strand
TGATGATATGATGCTATGATGCTATGATGCTATGATGATATGATATGATGATATGATGATATGATGATATGATGATATGATGGAGTCTTCAGTAATGTGTGTGAATGAAAGAAAGAAAACTTGTATATCATAAACTTGTGCAGTTAGAGAGAGACAGTGTACAGA
Source organism: Clarias gariepinus (assembly GCF_024256425.1). Taxonomy (NCBI): domain Eukaryota; kingdom Metazoa; phylum Chordata; class Actinopteri; order Siluriformes; family Clariidae; genus Clarias; species Clarias gariepinus. Next base: position 31,112,335 of record NC_071111.1, on the reverse strand, counting down.
TTACCATGTCCTCAACTCAGTTGTGTAACTCCTCATGTGAAGATACATCCGATTTACTCAGCAGGCACGCGCACACACACACACACACACACACACACACACACACACACACACGCACATAAAATAATAATTAATTCTTCACTCACTTCTGTTTTTTCACACCTGCGTGAGCTTCTTTCTGTTGATGTCGTTACAAAACGTTCAGCTCTTTCTATTTGATTATAAAGAGGATGGTGTGTTCTGTTCTGTTCTGTTCTGTTCTGTTCTGGTTCTGGTTCTGGTTCCCAGGTCTGTCACTCTGATGAGTTTCTGCAGAATCTGCATGAACAGACTTTACGGTGATGACAGTCTTAATGTATTTGTAAGTTAGCGAAGCCGAGGAACCTGCCTCTGAGGTGTAGATGACATTCAGAATGTACCAACAATAAAAAAAAATTTTTGGCAAACATGAGCAGTGCGCTACACGTGTGTGAGTCCAGGCCCAGAAATACGAGCTCAGCAACTCCTCCCACGTGAAGCACCAAACCATCAGGTGTTTAGCGCAGGTTCAGAGAGTTATTCATCCTCCTGCAACACTTTGTGTAGACCTTCAGTGGAGAAACTCCAGAACCAGCCAGAACCCAGGGTGCGTGCGTGTGTGCGTGTGTGTGTGTGTGTGTGTGTTTATAGAGTTTAATATTCAGTATAACTTTCCTCAAATATATATAAAATCTATCTGAAATCCAGGATGATCTCCATTCACACACACACACACACAGTATACAGAATGTACATACAGTGCTGTGAACAAGTATTCGCCCCCTTTTTTAATTTGTTTAATATTTTTTTGCAGATTTAACTAATTTTAATATTACACTAAGATAACCCAAGGAAATAAAAAATACAGTGTTTAAATAATGATTTAAAAAAACCTACCTGGCCCTATGTGAAAAAGTAATTGCTCCCTTGCTAAATCATGAATGAACTGTGATGTTTGTAAAGCTGTGTCAGACCTGGTGAATCAAGAAGTCACTTAAATAGAACCTGACTGACGAAGTGAAGCGCGCTAAAAGATGCAAGGAACTGACGCAATCTAAAAAATTTAGGAAAGTCCGGGCATAAACCAGATTGAGATCCTCATGCTCGAAAACGATCCAATGTGGCTCAAACAAAACCGAGTGGAACAAAATTCCTCCACAGCGACGTGAAAGACTCATCGCTCGCGATCACAAACACTTTGCCAGCTGTTGCCAACAAGAATGGCACAACTGGTAATTAGGTTTAGGGGGCAATTACTTTTTCACTTCAATTAGTTTAATCATTTAAGTTTGACAAATACACAACTTTTAAAATAATAATCAGGAAGGGGCGAGTGCGTGTGCGTGTGCGTGCGTGCGTGTGTGTGTGTGTGTCTGTGTGTGTGTGTGTATATATTTTTTCCATATTATATATAACTGGATCTCTGAGGACACAAAAAGGCATGGCTTTGATATTTTATCGTACGTCTTGTGCATGGAAAGAGTAAAAGTCATTGAGATGTTGGTCGTATGAAGACCTCGGGCAGATGGACAGGAAGCACGTTATCACGTTTCAGGGAGAACAAAAGGGTTCCAGCGAGCATTAGGGTGCATTACCATATAAGGAATGAGGAAGTGCAATGAGGACGTAGTCTTATAGACGTATGTAAGAGATGGAGGGTGAGGAAAGTTCACGGACGGAGGGTCGCGTCTCTGCCCTCGGGTGGGGGTGAACTGGTGACCCGCGGTCTGCCACACAAGACCACCTGGCAGAGTGGACACCAGACTGGACACCAGATAGACATTGCTTGTAGTTCAAGTGGCCGATATTGGAGAAGGTGAATCAGTCCTGTGTGTTTGTGCAGAGGGTCCGTGTCTCCTGTAGGCGGGGCTTCGCACTTTCCTTCGCCACGCCCTTTCTTTTTTTTCCCCTTCACTTCCTTATTTCCGAGGGCGCTGCAGCTGATGATCTGTGAGCCTGGACGGATCGGGTGTTGAAGTGCTGGTGTTTACTCTGATTTGTCTCCGGTGACTCACCATTAAAAGTAAATTCTGGGAAAAAGCCCCGCAGGTGTTTGAGTGTGAGTAATACTCTGTGGGAATCGTTCAACACCCACAGAATTATAAAAAAAAAAAAGAAAAGTAAGAGGTAAATGTGTTGTGAGCTGGAGAGCGATCACATCTCATCAACAGATTCTCACAGGGGAGGAGGAAGAGGAGGAGGAAGAGGAGGAGGAAGAGGAGTTCATCGTCAATACATCATCACGCATGGCTGAGGGAGATTCACTTCACACACACACACACACACACACACACACTCCTGAGGATGGAGTTCATAGCGCTTTACTCCCCACAGCAGGCCGTGAATTCAAAGTTTTTAAGGTCGTTAAAGTTTTTAAAGTCACATAAGATAAAAGGATGTTGACTGATGGCGGTGGAGAGTCAACAGTGTGTTCTCTCCCCTACTGTACCTGTTCTCCCTCTCTCACACACACACACACCCACACACACACACACACACACACACACACACACACACACATATATATGCCAAGGGTTGATTATTGTCCGAAGATCTTGTTTTCGATGCCTAAAACTTTAAATATTAAAACACTTCTGTAGGTTCTAACACCTTGTGAGACTCCCACACTGTGGTTGGAAAAAAACCGTTCAGGAAAATTTATTCTGGCGATAAACGTGTGCTAGCAAAGGCACTTTTCAGACGCTCGCTAACTGACTCCATCACTCGGTCACCTGTGTTTCTCAGGAGAAGATGTATAGAGAGAATCGCTGCTTTCAAGACTTAATCTGTGTAATTAATCGAGAAAAGGTATCGTGTTACTTTTATTCTAAATACATTTTTAAAATAAATTTAATGTAAAACACGGTAAAGGCTGTGAAAGTGAGGAAGCAGGAGCCACTTTTACTGGACTCGACTGTTTTGTCCTCTGTTTCTCTCTTGTGTTCTCCGTAATGTACTTGTGTCCAATTGGGCCTTGTTGTTCATCATCAGTGAGGGCGACTAACCAGAGGGGGCACGGGGGAACGCGTTAGGCCACAGATCACATCCTTTTAAACTGCCGTTAGGGAGCGATGTAACACACTCTGAGGACGGCGCTATCAGCCCCTCCGGCTTGTGTGAGCTCAGAGGCGCCCATGACTGGTTAGATGTGGGAGTGTGAGAGTGTCTCAACCATACCCCCCCCCCCCCCCCCCTCCTCTGAGCGAGTGCAGCCGGTCTGTTCTCTCTGGACTCCCGGCTGCAGATGGTTCTCCATCACCCGGGAACTGTACTTGTGATCTCCGGAGGAGTCGGGGTTTATTTCTCGTTATGTCAAAAACACTTTTCTACTGTCTTAAAAAGACAGATTCCTGTTAGCCAGATCAGGTGAAAACTGTCGATTATTTCAATAACGGCCCCACCTGGGCCGGCTCATCTCTGTGGACTTTCGCAAAGTTTGTGCCGATTGGTTTCTCATTGAGGATCTCCTGGACAGGGTTCATGGAGGGTTATTGAGAGATTCACTGGAGCAAGAAATCACAGCAGCGACGAGACGCTTCAATATGCCTCGTTCTACAGCCTTACTGTAAACACGCCATCTAGACAACGTCTGTCCAATAACAGAGTAAAGGTTGTGAGAATATGAGGATCAGCTTTATTAATATGACGTATTCACTGTTTCAAACGAACAATACAGTTATACAGTCCAGTCTTTTAAAATTGGATCATCTTGCTAAGCTAGAGGAAACAGACATGCTAGGCCAGTGATTAGCGTAATTCGTTTCCATTAAAGGGCAAATTTTATCTTTACACAAGAGCTTTGTGTCTGATGGACCAAGAAGGTTGTCTGTTCAGTGCATTTCCCATCAGTATTATTAGTTTCTGCCTATAAAGTAGACTCCGCCTCACTTACTGTATGATATAAACAGATGCCAAACACATAACCATGAGGCCTGAAGCGTTTTTGCCTACAAGCGACCGAACACCAGCTAAGTCGCGCGGTTGTCCAGGAGACGTCTGTGTCCAAGTGAAGTGAGTTTACAGATTTATTTATTTTTTTTTATATTTTTTTGGTATTTTGTGTTAGATTTAGTGAAGTCACAGCACCGCAGGTCCCAAGAATGTTATCAAGGACGTTAGCAAAAAGAAAATGGAGCTGTTTTCAGTTGTTAAAGCAGCCGGTGCCGAGAGGAATCATAAATTAAGGTCAAGTGAGGTTTATTGTCAATTTATTTCATATTTTACTTCATTTACATATCTTTTCTAAATGTTTTTATATGCAAAAAATATGATTATAGTGTTGGAAATTGTCTATTTTTTGGTGGAACGGATTATATGCATTTCGTTTCACAATACAAAATTTCAGATTAAGTTTGTATGCTGACGTACCGCTGTATACTGTATCTATAGTATATCTTACTGTATTACTGTACATGCCATTATATAGTACGCCATGTTGTACTGTACTGTACCGTCATGACTCAAGCAGGCTCTTGGTTACTAATTGGAGGGGCGAGGGTTCAAGCCCTGGGAACGCCCCCTAACCCCTTCTCCTCCAGGGGGCGCTGTATCCTGCTGACCCTGCGCTCTGACCCCGGCTTCCTGCCTGGGACGTGCAAGGAAAAGTATTTGACAGTGTCGTATAAAACATTCCTACACTTCTGCACTGCAGTTTGGCCGAGTGATGAGGGACGCTCTCGGCTCCCTGTGCATTAGTTTTGGCGTACGCCTTTCAAGAGCTTCGGCATCGTAGGCAGAGCAGACATACACAAGCTCAAAACAGGAAGTGAGACCATATCTCAGCTTCACCTTCATATTAAGAAACCAGTGCTGCTGGTCCCAGTGTCTTCTGTCCTTCTCAAGGAATGGACACACAAGCTGCTTCTCCTTCGTTATGTTAATATTCTGACTTTGTGTTTTGTTCCACAGCTCTCTCAGGCTTTCCACAAACCCCGGAGCGTAATCGTTTGTGATCCTGGTTCTCCAGCGCGTCTCCAGTTTGAGAGAGAGTTCAGAGACAGGTCATCTGCCCTGCTGACCCCGTAAATGCTATGAGTACCCAGCCGAGGAGGATCCGTCTGAAGCCGTGGCTGCTGGCTCAGGTGAGCAGTGATGTCATTATTTATACTCCAGTGAAGGTCTTATTTCTGACTGGTTTATATGGCTGGAGGTAACGCCGTGTATACGTTAGAAAAAAAAGAAGAAAAAAAGTGTTTTCCCGTGGCGTCTAGAGCCGAGTGTGTGATCGCAAGCGTCTGTGTGTTAACCCGGGAGGAGATCACAGGACAAGACAGAATACTGCAGCATCAACCTGACGAATTATCATCATTACATTAATCAGTACATGTTTAGGTTAATTGTACAGTTCCGCTTCCACCACTGGAAATTGTTCTTTTTATTTTGAATTTTGCTTCTTTTATTAATCAGTAAATCATGATGACGAGCCGTGAGACGCAGCAGACTCGGCCCATGTGTGTACAGGATGTTCAGAATGTCTCTGCTCTACAGGACCGGGTCCAAGCTGAAGGACAAACAGTTCATAATTACACAATTCATAATCCAAAGTTCTTTTATTTTTAAAGAATTATAGATATAGAATGGCTCTGTAAAAGGGAAACACAGTGGTACACTCTGCAGCACACACACACACACACACACACACACACACACACACACACTCAGCTCTGGCATCAGCACAGGATATGTTCCTGCCCGTTTTGTGTTTATATTATTGAATATGGTTCATCGAGCCCAGTTTAGTGTCGCTGCCTTGGCACTGCCACGCCCATGACCAGTGGGGCGGAGCTTCTGAAGGGAGGGGAGGGGAGGGGAGGGGCGGGTTTGATTTCCTGTCGAGTTCAAATATCAGCACTCTGTCTCCAGTATCACTGAGTCCTGCTTTAATCTGGGTTCAGGTGTGATCAGGTTTTGACTCAAAACTTTGATCTGGGTTTCAAAACTTAACCCCTAGTGTGTGTGTGTGTGCGTGTGTGTGTGTGTGTGTGTGTGTGTGCGTGCGTGTGTGTGTGCGTGTGTGGTTGGTTACATGATGCTGCCAGACAGCTCGGCTGGGCTTAATGTCGCTCCTCCGCAATCTGATATAACAAAAGAAAGTTAAAAGTTGCGGCTCTGTTTCACTCTGCACGTCTGACTCTCATCCAGCTGCGGTGACAAGTGTTCTGAAGGTGTGTGTGTGTGTGTGTGTGTGTGTGTGTGTGTGTGTGTGTGTGTGTGCAGTTTCAGTATTAAATCCTCATCTTAACCTGCTCTTAACTTGAGAGTAAACGCCACGGTCCTGATAAACAACTTCTCCTTGTCAGTGTGTGTGTGTGTGTGTGTGTGTGTGTGTGTGTGTGTGTGTGTGTGTGTGTGTGTCGCAGCGGGCTGTCGTCAGCTCCAGCGTGTGTTCTAGAACATTCTCTAACCACAGACGTGCTCCTCTCCCTCAGGTGAACAGTGGGAAATACCCCGGCCTCAGCTGGCTCAATAAGGAGTGTCGGCTGTTTCAGATCCCCTGGAGACACGCCACGCGCCACCTGCCCACCCCCGAGGAGGAGAACACCATATTCAAGGCGAGTCTCCTGGAATTCACACGTTCATTTCTGTTAATCCGCTCTAAATTGTTCACGGGAATTCGAGTTTTCCTCAGTAACCCGGGTGTCTCTGGTTCTGATCCTCAGACATTAGTTATGGGTTTGGGTTTTAGTCCTCGTGTCACTGTGTGTGTGTGTAATTCACTGACGGGTCCGAGCCGCCCGCGTGTCCTAGCTGTAGGGTGTGACTGAAGATAATACCTGATGTGATTAATAAAACAATAAATATACAGTATACAGTGCATGTAAATCCATCAGAAGATAAGAGCTGAAGGTCTGATCTATCGGCTCATCTTCACCTTCATCAGGAACCCAAATGTCTTAAGTGTCCAGCTGAAACAACATCAGTGGACTTACAGTTACATTTAGGCATTTGGCAGACGCTCTTATCCAGAGCGACTTACAAAAAGTGACTTGCTATTCTGATGCCTGTAGGAGAACTGGACAGTGTATATAGTAGATGGCCTAAAGTATGTGGACACCCTGTGAGTCTCTGGACGTGGGCGTGGCCCCGATTGTGAGCAGGAGTGTTGAGTGACGTCAGGTGGAGTCCACATGCTCAGTGTTACATGATTGTGATTTCTGTACAAGTCCACCCTGAGCGTGTGTGTGTGTGTGTGTGTGTGTGTGTGTGTGTGATCCCCAGTTATAACAACATATTTATTCATCTCACGTTTTTACATCCTAATGTGGCCCATGAGAACCCACGAGGTCACACAACTTATACATGTTCTGGAAAGTTCCTCATTCAGTTTTATCGAAGTGATATCTGATGAACATACTGGTGCAGTCATGTGACCGTCTGTGAATTTCAGAACCCATGACATCATTTCCTAAATGACTGTGTGTGTCTGGGTGACACGTGTCACAGATCTCACTCAGTTTAACAAGTTTGTTTTTTTGTTTGTTTTTGAAAGTTTTTGAAAGTTTCATTTTATTTACCAGTTCTCATGTTTTTATATTTAACCTGGTCTGACTTCATGTCTTCAACAAATTGATATGAAACAAATTAAGAAAATAACGTGTCTGTGTGTGTGCGTGTCTGTGTGCGTGCGTGTCTGTCTGTGTGTCTGTCTGTGTGTGTGTGTTATATATACCTAAGGGGTTTTAACCCTGAAGCGGTCAGGGTCATGTGACGTGTTTCAGTGTGTGCTGGTGTGGTGTGTCAGGTCTGTGTGCTCCACCCCCACCCACCCCCCCCCCCTCTCCTCCTTTATTTTAATTTATTTGTTTTTATTAGCACTGCAAATCTAATCTCGGAGCACTGCAATTTATTACAGATATAATACACACACACAGTCAGGAGGTCATGTACTGTAGGGTTTAATATGTTTATTATTTTTTAAATAGAAGAAAGAAAATATTTATTGATTTATTGTGGAAAACAGAGTTTTGTTTACTGTAGCTTTCGGCTGTGTAAAAGATCAGAGACGTTCACTGGAGATGTTAGAAGAATCTTTTAGAAACCCAGACACAGGAAGATGTTCTTATTAATAATGATGGCGAGTCGGACTTTAGGATCAAAACAATAAATGAGAAAAAATTTCTGAACATTTTCTGAGCATGGGTTGCCAAGTATTTCTATCTATTACAGAACACACAATATGCTCGACCTTTTTCACATTAAAAGGCTGAGATGATGAGTAAAGTCCGTTCATGAACCGATTTGTCCAAACATCATGGGCCAGTTTCACATCTATTTTTTTTTTTTTTTTGTGTTTTTTTTAAGCTGAAGTAATGGAAGGGAATTCTGCTGAGACCTGGCAACCCCTTACCACAAGCTCCACATCAGTCGTGTTTTTGAAGGCGTGTTAAACCCAATGCGACGCTTCAGTTTGGTCCTGCAGGATGGTAGTGCACACACTCGGCAGTCTCACGGTCTGTATCCGCGCTCGTGTCCGTTTGAGACACGTCTGCTCAGTCCGAGTTATATTTGTGATTTCGGCTACAGCCCCAGTACCTACACATTCTAGGTTAATTTTAGGGGGTTTTCCATCTTCTCATGAATAGCTTTGCAGAAGTGAAAGTGCTTCAAGTTTCAGTTCCCTCAATGCCTCATGCTGCAGGAAGAAACTGGTCAAGACGACGACCCCAAAACCACTAAATCATTTTAAAGCCTCTTTATACTACATGTTATGGTTTCTTCCAGTTGCAGTTGACTCTATAAACATGGTGACGGCTCGGGCCTCAGACGCAGGCGCGACTGTCTGTCCAAATTAATGAACATTAGGAAGCGCAACACCTTGTTATGATGAAGCTTCGTGTTTTATAATGTACATAATGTTCATAATGTTCATAATGTTAATGTTCTGGCTGATTGGTGTATTTATTTATTATTTTTTTGGAAGTTGTCGCTCAGGACAGCATGGATCAGGTCGAGATACTAAAACAATTTATTATATATATATATATATATATAATTTCTTTTCTCAGGCCTGGGCGCTGGAGACAGGGAAGTACCAGGAGGGTGTGGATGAGCCCGACCCGGCCAAGTGGAAGGCCAACCTGCGATGCGCGCTGAACAAGAGCCGGGAGTTCATGCTGAAGTACGACGGCACCAAAGAGACTCCGATGCAGCCGTTCAAGATTTATGAGGTTTGCGACCTGCAGGGGAACGGAGGTGAGAACTGGCTGGAAGAACACACTCACCAGTGCATGTTTAAATCGGGGTGGTGTGTGAGGGTGGTGTGTTACAGTAGTAGTGTTTTGTGTGTCAACGTTTACTTAAATAATTGAGTGTTTTGTGCTTTTTCAGAGGAGTGTGAAGACGATGAAGAGGTGAGCACTGCAGATGGACGTTATGAAGACTGTACTGAGGATTACACACACACACACACACACACACACACACACACACAGTCAGGATTGCTCTTACAGTGTCTGTTTCTCTCTGTTTCAGCTACCAAACTTTGCACACCTCTCCATCAGTAAGTATCTGTTCACTTTTACTTTAATCAGGCTGGTTCTTTTTTTTTTCTTTTTATTAAATTTTATTCTTCTTCCATACTGTACAAACTTCGGTGTGTACAGTAACTAGTCCCGTACTGTTTGTTAAAGCCCCGTTAAGAGGTGCCACCACGCAGTTTATTCGGCAATGGGGTGCTATGACTTTTTCTCAGGGGTCGGCGCCCAAAAACTCCCATAGACGTCCTGTAATGTAACACTGAGACCAGCATTGACGGATTCTAGCGCAGAGCAATAATTTTATAGAAATACAAATTGTGTTTGAAGAGGCTGGCAAGCTGTGTCAGGACATACCCCGCAGGAGGGTGTAAGTTGTACCCCTGGGGCACAAGAGGTGCCAAATGTTCCCCACTGACTTATAATGGTGAAGTTCTGAAACAGGAAGTGCTCACGGTTACATTCTCCACGCTGATGACTTCCATAGGAACGCTGAAACTGAACCTAACTGTGGATCTTGTTGTCATGGCGACATGGGGGGGGTGGGCTCATTTTACTCAGGGAACCAATCAGTCTCTCAGGATCATTGTGGAGCTGTCAAGCCCCGCCCTAGCAACCACTCTAGAGCACCTTAGCAACTGATCTCATGGTCTGTCATTATAAAAGTTTTTATTAGAGTTCGGCCACGGCGAGCACCGCTCACAGTTTTTTGTGGGTAATTGTATCACTTAGAGGAAAAAAAAAAAGTTGAACGCTTTCATTTCAAAATTTTTATTTTTTTATAAAGAAGTAAAATAATGGCGGCACGGTGGTGTAGTGGTTAGCACTGTCGCCTTGCACCTCCAGGGTCCAGGTTCGATTCCCGGCCAGGGTCGATTCCCGTCTCTGTGTGCATGGAGTTTGCATGTTCTCCCCGTGGGGAGGGTTTCCTCTGGGCACTCCGGTTTCCTCCCACAGTCCAGAGACATGCAGGTTAGGCTAATTGGCGTTCCCACATTGCCTGTAGTGTGTGTGTGTGTGTGTGTGTGTGTGTGTGTGTCCTGTGATGGATTGGCACCCTGTCCAGGATGTACCCCGCCTCGTGCCCTAAGCCTCCTGGGAAAAATAAAAAAGAAAAAAATTCTATTACATGTTATTGTTAAATGTTTTGTAATATGTTTACATTGTCATCCGTATTTAAATTATGTGTTAAATATAACTATTAGTTTTAATTATAAATGTTTAGTCATGGGGGAAATTATATCATTGTTTTTTTTTCTTTTTTATTAATTACTTAACTGTGTGATTCTCACAAACGTCTACAAACACACACACACACACACACACACACACACACACACACACACACACACACAGGTTTAAATAGGTAGTTACTTTTTTTTTTTAAGTAGACTAACATTCAGTAAGCCGGGTGTGAAGGAATAAGTGACTATAATCTGTGATCTATAATTCAGTGACCTGTTGATCACCGTGCTGTTCCATCGTACCTCCCTGGCCGGGCGTCAGCTGCTGAAGGATGGCCTTATGTTAAGAATATTCTGGTATAAAGTGCAGCTCATCATTGTTTTAATGACTGTGAGCGTCCCAGGTTGTGTGTCTGCAATACAAACCCAAATCACAGCTCTCAGCTCTCCTACAGTTTCTGCTCATATGCTGCGTTTGGTTCTCACCACACATGGCACTGTGCATGATGTCCATCCTCCACCCCATCAGTCCAAAGGATGCTGCTCCAGACGCTGTGTGGGTTGTTCACATGCACTTTTGCAAAGATAAATCATCCTCCATATATATTTCTTTTTTTTTTTTCCCCCTGGAGCGAAGGCGCTTCTTCCTACAACAGCCAATGGGGCGACTCTGACTGTAAGACTGCAGGAACCATTTGTCCCAGTCGAGGTGAGCGGAAAAGCATCTCCGAATGCACAACACATCCAACCTTCAGGTGGGTGGGCCACGACAGCAGAGGACTTGGGCACGGACTCACCAAAACCGGAGAGATGGAGCCTGGAGAAGCGTTGCCTGCTCTGACGAATCTCGCTCTCCGCTGAGCCGCACAGATGGTCGGGTCAGAGTTTGCCACCGAAAGAGTGTGTCCCCATGGAGCCAACCTGCTCTGGTGTAATGGTGTGAGGAATGCTTTCTTGGCACACTTCAGACCCATTTATATCAATCCTCAGTCGAGTGCCACAGCTTGTTTGAGTATCGCTGCTGTCCGTGTGCATCCCGTTATGGACACGGTTTCTCATCTCCTAATGACGGATTCCAGGAGGAAATGTACAGGTCAGCTGACCCGGCTTCAAAGCAGTGCTCGCTTCAACTGTTCATTTGATGTGAAGGCATCGTTTAATACCGAGATTGGTCCTGTAGGTGCTACAATAATGATCATATTTTTATATTATGTTTTATATTATACTTGTTATAAAAAAATAAACACCGATAACATAAATGATATAAAACTCGTAGATAAAGCAACATGTAAAATGTCTAAATAAATCTAATTCCCATCTGATCTCGGGGAAGAGAGTTCTCAATCGTGGGTAAGTCCGTATTAATTAATTGATCTACTTTATGACAGATCCTTGTACCATCGAGCCTCCCAGCTACCCCGGATTCCAACCCGCCAACCCGGCGTTCCTTCTGCCCAGCATGCCACCTGCCTTTCCTGACCACAGCCATGTAGCTTCTGCTGTGAAACAGGAGGATCGCAGACTCGGGGAAGCTCTTCCAAATGGATGTGGTCTGAACACCGGGGTCATAGCACCATCTGCTGTCCCCCACTCGGCTGACATGCCAGACACCATGGTGGACAGTCCCATGCCAGAGGTGAGGCCTGAAGCAGAGAGCCAAATGCAGCCATGCATCTCTGACCTGCTGAGCAGCCCTCATATGCTCCCCCGTAAGCACCGCATCTTCTTTACATTCTTACCTTGGCAAACTCTTATTGGATTTAATTAGTTATTATGTTAAATCATTATAATAGTGTGTATGCATCTATATATGTATGAACTATCTGTAAAAGTTAGTGCCCCCACTTTTAATTAAGAATGTGTTTTTGCCCACATTTATTATTATTATTATTATTATTATTATTATTATTATTATTTTTTTTTTTTTTGCCTCATTTTTGTAAATAAATGCCATAATGCCACAGTGACACAAAACTAGACAAAGTTTCTGGTCTAAGGTTGTATTCGCCGAATACTTAGACCTGCTATGATCAGGTGATAAAAAAAAACAAACAAACTGGTTTTTGAACTTACTTGTGTACTTAAAATTTAAAGAAGGGCACTAACCTTTACACCAGACTGTATATTTAAATTCAGCTGGATTTTTTTATTGATGTTTTTTCCCTTTAGTTTTAATGTTTTGAATGTTGTTTTGCTGTACACTACAGTGTTCTGGGAAGGTTTTTACTTGTTTTTTACCATAAAATGTTTAAATTAATAAAAAAAGAGAATAAAATGTGAAGGTGACTTCCCGATGCAGCGTGTACAGTACGCTGTGGACAGACCCGCGTCTAGAGTTTGGGTTTTCTATAGACTTAACGTTAGGTTCAGCTGTCACAAGTATCTGTGCTTCTCAATTTAGGGATAAACTGAACATCTAAAAGCTGCATAAGTAATTATATAAACATGTAAATAAACATGAGTACACTATACAGAGTGGGGGAAATTTAACTTGTAGCGTCACTGGAGTCATGACGTAAACAGTCCGTAAACAGACGATAGTAAGTAGGATTTCATATATTTCCCGCGTCGACAGCGCAGGCATCGGCCATGAGGGGGCAGCATGCGCAACTTAATCAGAGATGATCGCCCGAAGGAATTTTTAATTTAGTAGTGAATGATTATAGTGTTAAGAGATCCATCACTGTGTGTGTGTGTGTGTGTGTGTGTGTGTGTGTGTGTGTGTGTTATCACTTGACTGTTCAGGAGCGAGGTCAGATCGCAGCACATCATTGGTCTCGGGGCGGGGCCGTACAGTGAACAGGAGGAAGTTAAGCCTTTCTTTGTCTCATACACATTACAGCACAGTGAACTTCTTTCCTCGCTTCTCCCAGTGTAACTGGGGTCGGAGTGCAGGGTCAGTCATGATGCAGCGCCCCCTGGAGCAGACAGGGTTAGGGGCCTACAGGGCCCTTTGAGCCCCCACCGCCCCTGAGAGCAACACTGTGTCTGAGGACAACAAAAATAGTCATGCAAAGTTGATGAGCAAAGGCTCGGTGAAGAGATGGGAGAAGAGGTGGCTGGGCCTCCGTTGAAATTTGTAAACCCCCCCCCATTTTGTAGTAAGGTACATGTACTGTACAATTTGTTGCAATAAATTTGATGGACCCTCGACCATCACACCCATAACCATGCCGCTCCACATTTATTCCTCTTTGCTGATGTAATCGTCTCTTTCCAAAACCAAAATATCGAGGCTTCATTTACAATATTAGAATAATTAGAGTCAGTCTGAGCAGCGCATGCGGATGGAGGAACAGATAATATAACAGAGTTAGGAAGCAACTGATGCAGTTCCTGTTCAGTGTTGTGATAAACTCTGTGTGTGTGTGATTTGTAAGATGTGTGTGTGTGTGTGTGTGCGGTGTGAGTCTCACTAACGGTTTAATCTGCTAATGGTCTTGTTATGTTGGGACCGAGTGTGTTGTGGCAGCAGAACAGTTTCTATGTAGGACGATTAACAAGGAAGATTCTAACTGAAACTGTTTAAATCAGAGGCCGTTGTTCTTCTGTCTCCATGAACGGCAAACATCTCCATAAATCTGGTGAAATATTAAAGGGTTTTTTGTCACCCGTAGCCCTAATTTCTCTGTTTATTTGCGCACGTCAGCGTTCTGTATCAAAGCAGAATCTTTCTAGTCGCATTAGACTGGGAGCACCGCGGGGGGTCCGACGGTTAGGGAAGAAACAAAGCCTTATTGGTCCAGAAATCGTTCTCTTTACTCTCATAACCTTCTGATCACTAATCCAGAGGCTTTAACCATATGGATGAAAAAGAAGTTTTTAAACACTGAACAGTTGATTATATATAAACAATTAGCAACTGTGACTCTTTTATTCTAACAGCATGTTAATGGTATTTATTACCTGCATCAGTCAAATCCCTTAGAGACAGGAGGAGTCGGCCACACAGGGATTAGATTTCATTTCATTATGTTCATTAACTTACTGCATAAAATGTCTAAATATTTAAGGAAATGCATCAGTGTGTTTGGGGCAAAACAGGAACTCCGTAACAATTACAAATCAGATGGTTCCTGTTGATGTCCTGTGATCCTCCCTGTCTCGGGACAGTAGGAGACGTACAGTACTGTATGATGCACGCTGCTGAAGTTTTTGTTTTATTAAAAACGCTGGAGTCTGAATTCCCCCGAGGATACACACCGCGAGTAAATGTGAGAACTGCAGGTATCTGACTGCAATAATGTAACCTGTTTCTATAGGAAACAGTAATGCAGGACACACACTCCCTGCTGAGGTCGCTGTAGAGCACGAAGCGTCTTCTCAAGTAAACATTATAGAATAGCGTTAGGCTTTTTCACTCAGCTTTAGGCCAAATGGGGTTTTCTTTTTTTATAATATATTTATTTATTTCGCATTTTAAAAACAACCAACACGCTGAAAACATAACTACAGATTAAACACACTACCTACATTTACGGTATTTGGCCGGCCTTATCCCGAGCGACGTCTCGTTACACTCCTGAGCACTTCAGAGTTAAGGGCCTCACTCAGGGGCCCAACAGGGGCAAACTTGGTGGTGCTGGGGTTTAAACCTGGGACCTTCTGAACAGTCGTCCAGTGCCTTAACCACCGGCTCTACCCCTGACCCCAAAAAGTACCTAAAAAAAAACACTTTAAAAAATAACATTATTAAACAATTGCTCGTACACCCGTAAAAAATAATCAAATAATTTATTTTTTTTAAAATAAATGAATAAATGGGCGGTTAAGGAAATCTAGTAAATGTACCACATGCATCAGTACGCCATGAACAGTTAGATATGATCAGCAGCTCCGTCTTTAGACTAGAGATGGACCTCAAATATGAAAAAAAAAAAAAAAAAACACCTTCCAAGGATTTGCATCGTGTGTACCTTTAATTGTTCCATCTGTATAATGGACACCATTTCCAAAATCCACCTTTGAAAACATGGAGGAGAGAGAGAGAGAGAGAGAGAGAGAGATTTCCAGTCGGTTATAATTAGTGTCTTGGCGATTTTCATACCGCGAGTGCATCAACGGTTTCTGTGCGACTTTGTGTAGATGCAGCGTGGATTCAGAACAGCCAGAGATAATAAACTGATTTAGCATGTGGACTAATATCGTTGCCATATGCTTCGAAAAACCAAGAGAAATGTCCAACCAATGTCCTGCCAGTGAAGGACATCTCCAGTTTGTTCTAAACAGGAAGCGTTTTAGATTCAGTCAAAAGCAGGAGCTCAAACTGAGGGACAAATAATGTGTTTAGAAAGGAATTTTTAATTTAGAAGTCAATGATTATAGTTTTGAGAGCCATCACTGTGTGTGTGTGTGTGTGTGTGTGTGTGTGTGTGTGTGTGTGTGTGTGTGTGTGTGTGTGTGTATCTAGAAATGTGTCACTTGTCCGTGGACACACCCCTTGGTTTACGTCTTTCCTGCCTTGTCTCTCGTAGTAACGGACCTCGACATTAAGTTCCTGTACCGCGGTCGCACCATGGGCTCCATGACCGTGAGTAATCCACAGGGCTGTCGGCTTTATTCTGGGAATTTGGCCCCGACACCGGAGCAAGTGGAGCTGTTCGGGCCCATCACTCTGCACCAGGTGCTGTTCCCTGGCTCTGCTGAGATCCAGAATGAGAAGCAGCGCTTCTACACCGAACATCTGCTGGACGTGATGGACCGTGGCCTCATCCTGGAGATCCAAGGCCAGGACATCTACGCCGTGCGCTTGTGCCAGTGCAAAGTGTTCTGGTCCGGGCCGGGCGTGCCAGAGGAGGGCCGGCCGAACCCGATGGAGAGAGAGCGCAAGATCAACGTGTTCAGTCTCAATAACTTCCTGCAGGGTAAGCCCAGAGTCTGATTCACGCAGAAGATTTTAGCGATGTGTTGATCAGATGAGATCTGGGGTAAGGGAATCTAAAACAGTCTTACTTTAATAAATAAAACGGAGAAGCCTGAATGTTGTGCAGAGCGAAGTACACACGGTGAAATGTCACATTTTACATTTACTGTAAGAGACATTTTAATCCCAGACGTCGTCACAAAACTAGAGATTATTGTTTACAGCTGGAGACTGGAGGATAAAAGTTTCTGGAATCTTTAGAGGGACCAGACACCTAAAGGAGAGCACATTTTCTTCAGGTCAGGATGGTGGAATAATTCCAGCATTTCAGTGGATTGCAAATGTTATTGACCTTGAGCACAGAGCTCGAGGGGGTTTTGTGCAGAAAGTTTAAAATTAAAACACTTTTTTATTTTCTTGTTCAACTGCAAAGTGAATGCAATATGAAAGCAAGGTACAAATAAATACAGAAAATGGATAAATAATGAATAATAACGTTTTATTTCCTACATGGAACAGGACTTAGTGATTCATTAATGATGTAATAAACCAAAAGGAAGTCACGTGTACCTGCACCTGTGGAGCTCTTTTTGTGAGAGCCGTTAAAGTCTGATGCCTGCGGTCGTGTTTGATGGTGAGATCTGCAGTGTGGATGACAGATGTTTGTAATTTATTGTAGTTAATCAGAGAACGATCCTTTCGAGCCAGACATTGGGCATCAGTTGGCGCTTTCTTGCTGTTAAAACACAGCAGTGATGACGGCGGCTCCGTCTCACTTTCATACCAGGCGAAATCATTTGTTGTGTTTATTGCAAGATGATGATTTATTATTATTTAAAGGAAAAACACTTCTGTCATCTTAAACATGCTGTGTTTGATCCAATGCTAGTGAGAGAGAATTCTGGATGGTGCTGTGATGTTGGGCTCTGGTCCATCAGACGTACAGTCTGTACAGCACTATACAGTTTAAAAGTCGTCCTGAGTCAGTGTTTAGTGTTCATAATGTTCTGATATAGCAGGTGGAAGATTGAAGGACAGGAGATTTTAATTTATTAACATGTGACGCTTGGATGAAGGGATCCAATCTGTCATCGGCTCGCCACAGCAGACGGCGCCGCGAATTCAAAGAGAAGAAAACAGTTTTATATGAAATTAAGAAATGTGTGTATCCTAAAGGATGAATTTGTTAATGAACCGCTAACATCATTTTATAGTTCTAGTTATCAGTATAATATTACACCACTCAGCCATAACATTAAGACCACTAGCAGGTGAAGACCAGGTATAACACTGATCAGGACCAGGAGAACCCGAGGCTCCCCATGCCCACCACGACCTAAGACCAGCCCGTCTGGACCCATGCCGCAGACGGGACAATGCAGCACAAACTGTTAAAGAGGTCAATGCTGATAGATAGATAGCCAGCAGAACACCCAGTGCACCATAGCCTGCCACGCCCGGAGCCCAGCAGGTAAAGAGCTCAATGGTGTTGATCTGACTTACAAACTTCCCAGATCCCAATCAGATCGAGCAGCTATGAAAGGCATTGAACAAGTTTGACCCTAATGGCTTACCATAATGTTAGAGCGGTTACCCGGCTGTGTGCGATTATGGCAGGTGTAACACTGATGGTAAGATGACTGAGGAAACATCACCAGGTGTGATCGTCTGTGGTGGCGCCGTAGATGGCTGCCTCGGTGTGGAGCGCTCCAGTTGTTACTGTGTTAGTTTGTCCTGGTTTTTGTTTCTCAAATGTTCAGTTATACCAGGGATGAACCGCTAAACTGCAACAGCTGGCTGATCAGATCACAGACACCAAGCAAACCTCAATTCAAACACAGTCTGTAATAAGACCTGTAAAGAGACGCACCTCTCCACACACTCATTACTGCAGGTCGTGCTGAGACTAGGACTGTGATTAAAAGTAGTGCTGAGAAAAAAAGGTAATCTCGTTAATGCTTAATTATATTCAACCTTCTTGCAGCCCGCCTCGATAGCATTCCTCACTGGAATGGAAATGATTGGCAGGTTGCATCTTCACCAACACGTATGTGCATTTTTATCTGAGAATCATCCACTGGTCATGTACCATCTCTGGCAGGTCTGATAGTGTAGTGAAGGTTTAAAAGAGCGCGTACAGTATTAGTATTACAGGAGAACAGATAACAGGCAGACTGGAGAGGAGGGGAGAAGGTACAGTAGCGTAGACATGAAGGCGAGCCGTGGAAGTGGATGGGGCTCTATGAGAAGAATACAGCGTGACCAGATATACCAGTTACCCATAATTCTCTCTGGCTGGCAACTCCAAGATCTGCAAGATTTTAGATTGATGTAAAAGACGAGCTGATTAGCGTAATCATTCCAGTTCCTTAATAAGCCGATGTCTTTTGCTCCTCCCACAGGTCTCATCATGTACCAGAAGGGCGAGGTGCCGACTCCCCCACCATTTGAAATTTACTTTTGCTTTGGAGAGGATTGGCCTGACAGAAAGCCCAAAGAGAAGAAGCTGATAATTGTCCAGGTGTGTAAGTTCAGTCGTACAAGCACAGAAGCTCCAGCTGCTGGTTTCTTTGTACTGATGTTCCTCTGGGGTAAAATGTGTAATTACACCTTACACAGAAAACAAACCCTAAGAGCATAGAGTGAATGGTTTATAAGTTTTCTGAAATCAATCCAGGGAGAAACTCATACGTACATCACACCTTATATCTGGTTAAATATTAAATCAAAGCTCTGGACCATAACAATGTGACTCAAAAACACCTTCAGCTTTAGTTTGTTGTGTGTGATGCAGGTTTAATACACTACTGTCCCATTATTTTTGATTCTACAGCACATATATGCATCATGTTCCCTTGAGTTAAAAGCCAGCAGGAATAAACCAGACCTTCTGCTTGTCGCTCCTGAGACAGACCTCCAGGACGTAACAGCATGTGCACTAGAAGAGAGACCGCATAGTCTGTTTGTTTAAAATGAAATTGTGTTGACCTGAATTTCAACACACCTGCAGTCTCTATACAAAGAACAGAAACGTTTGGTTTAATGCCGAGTCATTCTCTTCTGAAAAAGTGAACACATTTTATTTAGTTTATATCGAGTTACTGTGGTAGACACTGCATATATATAATTTATCCTTTAAGACACTCTAGATCATCTTCAGACTCTGACACACAGGTCCTCCTACAAGCAGTGACTCACAGAAATCAGGTGTGTACAGAAGAGTGTATAAAGAGACGAGTCACTGGTGCAGACCGGACCTGAGCACCAGGGTGTTGAGGGTTGTGTAGTTTGTTTCTGTATCAGAGCAAGCAAGAGTCTGAGAAGGTCCTTCTAGGTACCGTAGCAATCAACACGTAACAAGTGCTGAATGATTTCTGTAATACCTCATCATTGGTGTTTACTCGAGATTTAATCTATAAAATGAGCTTCAATTTATAATTAAAGGTGCAACTTCTTTAGCTTATGAAAAAACAGGTTTAAATGTTTTCAGTCATCAAAATCATTTCAAAATGTCGTTAAGGTGAAGTCCCTGAGATATAATTGCTGAAATGACCTGAATGTCCGTAGTCCTACCTCTCCTGTGTTTAAAGCAGATCTCCACCTTCCTTCCTTCCTTCCTTCCTTCCTTCCTTCCTTCCGTGCAGGTCGTGCCTGTAGTGGCGAGGATCCTGACCGAGATGTTCTCCGGCGAGCTCTCGTGGTCCACAGAGAGTATCCGCCTCGAGATCTCCAATCCTGATCTGAAAGACCAGACAGTCGAGCATTTTAAAGAGCTCCACAAACTCTTACAAAACCAGCACGGCCACGCCCCATGGCCCGGGACCCTCCACTAACACTGGATACTCAGTCACGGCCATCAGGTGACCCAGCTGAGGAGGAATGCAGCAGCACTGAACCGGTTTAAAGGCATGCGTTTTGGATCAGGTCCATGTGCATGCGACACAGTATCGATGTGGGGCATCACTTCATTTGTTAAACATTTATCCTGGTTCTTGAAACGAATGTTCCGCACTCAGATTTGCTTACTTGAGCTCTAGGTAGTGGGGGGGCTGTTCAGGGAATAATACTGAAATAATGTTTACAACCCACAGTGCATTGCAGCTTGCATGATGTGCCAAGTGACTGATGTTCTTCACCACCACAGTTCTCGAATACTAAACCGTTGTGTTCTCTACATAAGGCCATAAGAGTTCAAAGGAAGAATGATGATAAAAATGTCGAATGATTTTGTAGTTGAAATACATTTCCACTCGTCCCCTTTGTTTCCAATCCTGTATTTACTTCTACTTCTGTATTAACATTTAAAATACAAATAACTACATTTGGACCATCGGGGCTGATTTAATTGTTGTTGCATAAACCTGTTTTGTACGAAAATGTTTTATTTTAACTTTGCATGTTTCAATAAATAACAGTTCTGGACTATTTCTGGAGTTCCCCTGATCTTTTTCTGAATCTAAAATATAACCGATTATTGCTATGTAATAAAGTATAATTTTTCTGTCTTCACATTAGAACAGTGAACAGAGTTAAAAGTACTAATATGTAGAATTGACTCATCTTGGTCACTTTAATAATTCCATCCATCCATCTAGAAACCTCTGTAGTCCAAACAGGGACTGTTGAGCTCGATGGTTACTGTTGTATTTATTCTCATTTTATGGCAATTGTGGGACCTCTGGTCAACACACACACACACACACACACACACGCATTCACACACTACAGGCAATTTGGGAACACCAATTAGCCTGCATGTCTTATACTGTAGGAGGAAACTGGACTACCAGAGGAATCCACCAAGCACGGGTAGAACATGCAAACTCTATGCACACAGACCCCAAGGAGGGAATTGAACCTGGACACTGAAGGTGCAAGGCAACAGTTCTAATCACTAAGCTACCAAGGTGGTGGAATGAACGTCCTTTTGATGACACCTTCCCAACGGCGTGTGACTGATGATGCTTATAGTTAGTGACCAAGTAGGAGTTAACCAATGACAGATAATGATCTAGATAAGAGCGTCTGCCAAACGTCTACATGGAAATGTAAATAGTCTTCGGCTTGCTTCAATCTATAACTTTTTATAAATGATAGTTTAACATTTTAAATCTGATCTGATGAGAGAGCTGTAAATATCACCATAACATTAATCTGCTAGGACATTGTCCTGAAAACTGAGCAGCTGGAGCTTCATAAAAATCAGTAATAGCTAATGACTCAATTTCTTAACACACACCATTATCTGGTCTCCTGTCATGTGTTCAGTAAAATCCGCAGGGTGAATTCAGCCATCAGTTCATTATTATTTGGCTCGGCTGTATTACGTGGCAGATGTGATTCCTAGAGCTCTATATAAAACTACAGATAAAAATATCTCTCTCTATATATAAAAGTTGACATTCTGTATACCAGATATGGTGTATAAAGCCTCCAGCCAGAGGTACTAGATCTTGTATTTATTTACTGCACTGTACATTTCAACACATAGTGATGTTAGAGACACTGGTGAATCTGTTTTACACTACACACCAATAACCAATGGGTGGCTTGTCAAAAATCTGAAAAATACTGGCCTGCATGAATAAAAGGCCTGTCAAAAGTATCGGCACAGCCAGTTCAGTTCTTCTGTTTGTGACAAAAGACATCAAAAAGGTGAACAAAAGATGACAGAACAGAAATTAATAGAACAACTTTCATTTACTTATATTTTAAGTACTGTATACATGTAGATTAGCAGAAATGTAAAATACACTGCTGGACAAAAGACGTCACCATCATTCATGTTATTTCATTCTCAAAGCCAGCAGGTGGTGCAACGAGGATGTTATTTAAAGCTAGGAGGCATCACAGAGCTTGATTTGTGCAGTGCAGGTTATGATTCGGATTTGTGCTGATTTCACCCTGAAGCTCTGGGCTTTTGGACTCTTCCTGGAGCTCTGTGTGGTCTACTGTAGTTCCCCTTCGAGACCTGTGCAGGGAGCTGTCCTGTTGACTTCAACCTGGACCTTTGGGCTTCTCCTGGAGCTTCTCCTGGAGCTTCTCCTGAAGCTCAGAGCTGTTGGCCTCCATTTCAAGTGCTATGCGAGAGCTACCCTTATTGACTTCACTCTGAAGCTCTCATGAATTAGAGATGTATGTATCTGAAGTGTAGGCATGTTTTATCTTACCTGAAGTATATGACAGCTACTTGTGCATTTGTACTGTATACAGTATGTTCATGTTGCCCTAGGCTAAATGTCATGATGGGTTTAGCTGAGGAAATTTAGAGGACTTTTGGTACCAGACCTTAAAAAGTAGATGATTCTAATCATGTATCCAATGAGCATTTACAGTATTATATTCTGAGAGTGTGTGGAGATGTATAAAATAAGCTGCTCGCAGCTGGCCAGCTCTACTCTGCCTCCTGACCTTTAGTCTGATGCTCCATATCTCCTCATATTTTGGCACTGGGTGCATGGTTTGGATGCTGGTTTCCACCACATGAGATTCCCATCACAATTACAATTACAGGCCGATATCAAACCTCCCCTTTATCTCTAAGATTCTGGAAAAGATGGTAGCACAGCAACTATGTTCATATCTACATAAATGGCATACATGAACTCATCAAAGTACAGAGACAGCACTCGTTAAAGTAGTAAATGACCTCCTATTGGCCTCTGATCAGGGTTGTGTAACTATGTTTGTATTACTCGACCTCAGTGCAGCTTTTGACACCATTGATCATAGGATTCTTCTTCACAGATTGGAAAATGTATTGGGAATTAAGGGTACAGCCCTCTCCTGGTTTAGATCCTATTTGACTGATCGTTATCACTTTGTAGATTTAATTGGTGATTATTCTGCATGTTCTCAAGTTAAGTTTGGTGGTCCACAGGCTTCAGTTTTAGGCCCACTGCTTTTTTCCCTTTACATGCTTTCTCTGGGCAACATAATCCGTAAGCATGGTATTAGTTTTCATTGTTATGCTGATGACACACAGTTATACGTCTTAGCAAAACCAGATGAAAAAAAACAGCTTACTAAAGATGAGCAATGCGTAAAGGATATAAAAGATTGGATGTTAATTAACTTCCTTCTGCTTAATCCTGATATGATCCTGTGTAATCCATCTTAAGACAGATGTTCTAGTCATAGGCCCACGAATTTAAATTCAAAATTCAAAATTCAGTCCTCACTAGAACCAGAAGATATGAGCAACCCTGTGAAATTCCGCATTGATTTTAAAATACTACTCTTAATGTAATAAGTATTAAATGGTCTCGCACTGCAGTATCTGAGTGAACTGCTTGTATCTTCGACTCACCATGCCTACTTTAATCAAAAGGATGCAGGCTGCTTGTTAGTACCATATATTATAAATTATATTTTAAAGTTATCTTTCCTTCTCTTCTTCTCTCTCCTCTTCTCTCTGTACTCCTATCTCTCTCCCTCTCTCTCTTTTCCGCTCCCTGTCTCTCTGTCGATCTAGACATGTCGCTCCTGAGCTAGCAGTGATCTAGACCCCTCTGCCCCCTGGAGCTGTCTGACTCGCCCTGGTGTCCTGCTTCTGGTTGAGAATCTTGACGCATGGACGCATAGTTCTGCCTGTGATGCGGGTGGTGTCTGGGGACGGTTCCACTTTTCCATGAAGACGGTCCTGTCCTCAGCTGATGCAGACAGCTGTTCTCTGAGGACTTGTGACTTCAGTCGCTCGATAGTTCAGGACTGGAGTTTTCTACAGTCTACCTGAGCCTCCAATAACCAACTGGACTTAATTTTTACTTTTACACATCTCCTGTTATACTGAACTTCCAGTCTCACACAGTATGAGTGCAGATCAATCCCTTCTATCTGTTATCACCCAGATGAGGATGGGTTCCCTGTTGAGTCTGGTTCCTCTCAAGGTTTCCTCCTATTACCTTCTCAGGGAGTTTTTTCTTGCCTTGGCTTGCTCATCAGGGACAATCTTATCATTTTGATTCATACACATTCATATTTCATACAAACTTAAATAATTCTTTTGATTGTGTAAAGCTGCTTTGCAACAATGTCAATTGTTAAAAGCGCTATACAAATAAAATTTAGTTGAATTGAATTGAATTGAATTGAATCACATAGAGGCCACCCAATGCTGCTCAGGATGGCCTGTAATGGATTGGCACCCTGTCCCAAGTCCCCTGGGATTTGTCGGCTCCAGGCCTCCCGTGATGTTGCAGTGGATCAGCGCTATAGAGAATGTGTGCATAAGAGTGAGTTTTTCTATAATGACTATGATTAAAATTGCTCTATTAGTTTTGCTACAAACAGTTATGAACCCACATCGCCTCATTGAACAGATGGTACCCGTAACAAAGTGTCCACTGAAATTAATTTCCTGTGGTATGATTGCAGTTTTTACTGTAGCACACCGTTATTGAGTGTTTTCTTTATCATTACCCCAAATTGTTCACGGTTCGGTGTATTTATTGTCCTGTAGTGGTGTTGTGTACTGTACTACAGCATCGTGTGTTGCCCCAAGGTCCCTATATAAGGGAATAAACCCAACTTAAACAACTGATAAATTAGAACCTGATAAATTTGGCCCAATGCTGCTTTTCCATGTTCTAAAGTCAGAACCACTGAGTTTATTTCATTAATATTCTCCATTTGTGGCGTGGTACTGTAGTACCTGAATTTATAGGCTGATTGTTGTTTATACTCATGAGAAAAAAGAAATTAAGAGAATTGGTTGGGGTTTTTTTTGAGGGGGGGAATATTACTACATATTAAAATCTGTTGTGTGTGTGTTTTCAGTAACCTGAGATTATTTATTTGTATATACTGTACAGTAGAAGTCAGTGAGGACTGTACAGTTGTTATTTAGAACCAGTTAATAAAAGTATAGCCTTGAAGGAACGTGTACTTTTTCCTGTAAGTGTATACTGCTTTAAACTGCTTGGGTGGCTGACCCGTGCACAGTTTTAAATTCGTTTTCTCTAAAAAATGATTGATGTTTATTTATTTAATGTTACAAACGGCTTCTGCTTGTGTTCCATCAGACCTGAGGACTAATACAGGTTAGCCTTTGCTTTGAAAAGTATAAATGGACTTGTTTTGATCAAGGTCACTGCAATATGTCCATTTCTCACTGTGTTGTGACCGAGGACGTAACCCCTGTGATTTCTGAGTGCTCCAGTTCAGACATGGTCCAATATGTACTTGATGTACTTGTCACGATCAGCGGTCACACCTAAAGGTTTCTGCACTTAGAGCCTTATATAACACTAGATTTGGGCTCAGCTTTATAAAAGCACTGCTGACTCAGACTGTAATGACCCTTTGGGTCAAAGAATATTGATTGTTATGGCAGAAAACTGTTGTGAGCGTTCTGAGCGTGTTCAGTTGATCTAAAACTTTCACAGTCACAGATCTGAGATCAGTGAATAGATTGTTCAATTTGATTTCTCCTTCACAAATATCCCTCTCTATCCTACTGTATGTGGCCCAATTTAGCAATAATATGTAATATCTTTTGTATTCCAATTTTTTGAATTAAAAAAATAACATAGGAAAATGTCGGAAAAAAAATCCTGAATATTACATGATATACAGTAGCAGGATCAAAACATGGCCAAATCGAACATGTGTGTGTGTGTGTGTGTGTGAGAGAGTATATACACACTCCTCAACCAA
Organism: Clarias gariepinus; assembly: GCF_024256425.1. Taxonomy (NCBI): domain Eukaryota; kingdom Metazoa; phylum Chordata; class Actinopteri; order Siluriformes; family Clariidae; genus Clarias; species Clarias gariepinus. The sequence continues at coordinate 31,086,140 of NC_071111.1, read as the reverse complement.
AGACAAGCAAAAGAACTGGACTGTTGCTCAGATGTGGAAAGTGTGTATATATATATATTGTGATGTTCTAACGATGTTTAAATTGGAAATAAACAATAGCGTGTGCTGACGTGCTGTTTGTGAGTCGGTGCAGAAGCAGGACACCAGGATGTGTTAGACAGAACCAGAGGGCAGAACAGGTCAGGAGTGGTACTGTATGTGCAGCCCGACAGAGAGAGAGAGAGAGAGAGAGAGAGAGAGAACAGTAAGGTATTCTCACAGTAACAGTGTATAAGGTTAGTGTATATTTAGTTATAGACTAACTGAGACAGCATAACTTCGTCCCTCTCACTCCCTCCCTCTTGCTCCCTCCCACTTCTCTCTCTCTCTCTCTCTCTCTCTCTCTCTCTCTCTCTCTCACACACACACACACACACACTGCCCATACCTCTAAAGCTTTCAGGGTTCTCACTTTGTCCTGTCCCTGTCCATGGAGCAGTGATGATCTGGACACTGACTGCTCTAGCTCTTGCCTGTTCCCTGGTGTGTGTAGATGCAGAAGGCCTGTATGGAACGCGTGAGCAGAGAACCATGACATTCTCCAGGTCTTCATCTGATGACCAGGACGGCAACTTTCGTACAAAACGGGTGGCGCGGTCTCTCAATTCCAACTTTGAGGAATGTTTGACTCCTGTGAGTCCCAGGGAGTTCAGGGCCCTGGACAGCAACACGTATGAGGTGAGAGCGCCGTGCTCTTTAATTCACTTGACTGAAATGATGAAGTCTAACTCCAGTCTGTGTTACTGATTATCCTGCCATAAGTTTTTAAATGCCAGTTTATTATGTAACTCCACTGCTGTGATGCACCTGAGCGAGACTGAGGGTATGAACATTTATAAAAAGGCTCAGTGTTCCACATTTCTCCTGCTGAACTCATTCTGACAGTATGGATCTTACGAGTTTAGGGTTTTAGTCGGACAGGTAATTAAACCTGAACAGTAATGGGGACGTATGAATCGTGAGACAGCAGCAGGGTGTTACACACTGAGTGTGTGTGCAGTGGTGTTTACGTATGTGTGATCAGATTTATAACACAATTACCCAAAAAAGCAGATTTAGTTGATATGACTCGTGGACAGCTCTCTACTTCACCACCCCTTTAATTAACACTTTTAAATATTTATAATGTCTATTCTATTGAATGTTATCCTTAAAGTTGGTGTTTTTTCCCATTACAGACAGTCTTTCATGGAGATGAGGGCTCTAGTTTTCTTTTAACATGGGTAGGCGATGGAACCGGAGTAAGTCACCTCATCACCTTTGGGGACGTTTAAAATGTTTTGCTAATAAAACATTTCGGGTAAAGTGATAATTTACAGCATCTTATACACACTGTAGTTGTACTGCCTTCTCGGCTGTGTTTAAAAGTTTGTGTTCATGTGCACTAACCTGGCACACGGGTGAATTTAAGGTACTGTAACTTAATAATGATTCAAAATGATACTACAGTAGAGATAAGACCATGTTCTAAACAAACACCAAGATATTATTTTTGTGAAATATCCTCCTCCTTCTGCAGGTTATTCTGGTTTTGTCCACGGTTGGCGCTCCATCGTTTTACGAACACGGCTCTATCCGACTCTACAGAAGGTCAGTCCGTGGCATGTGATGTCCAATTCTGTGGTCTTGTTCATTCTGGTTATCTCCCAGTTCCTCACCAAACACTTTATAACCCAAGTTTTCTGTTTCCTGATAGTGAAGATTACGGAAAGTCCTTCCATGACATCTCGTTTACCATCAACAGTTCCTTCATAAGACAGGACTTTGGGATCGCTGTAGGCCCGGGGAACTCTCAGAAGGTGTGTGACTATAATCCACTTATAGTTTATCACATTGGATCTGATTTATCTGATTGTGTTATTGGGGAGGCTGTCTTTAGATGTCAATTATTACGGTTTCTAGATCTAACGGAAGTTTCAGTGTCTCCAGTTCTCTTTCTATTTATGTCCATAAAAGTAAAAAAGCACCATTTGCCTTTAATGACACTCACAAGACACGTTTACATGGTGGAAGTTTATTTAGAGTCATACAGTATCTACACCAGTAGGAACCTAACAGCACCTGAAAAGTCCAAAATATAGAGAAAAATTACAGAAATTTTGAAAGAAAGTTGTGTGTGAAGTTAAAAGGTCTGATTAGCTTCTCACATACGTACTGTAGAGCACAGTTCATCCTGTAGGACAGAAACCTGATACACTTGCAGCGAACTAGGATTTATTTCGCACAAATGTAATGGCATCCTTATTTTTACCTGCAGCATTTCTTATCATTCAATTTAATGACTGGACAAATTTGTCTTCATTCTTTGCATATTATATCTTTAATTATTGACAATAATTTAAAATTGAAGATGATGCATGTTAGTCATTGTTGAAGCCAACAGAACATATTTTAGGTCTAAATGTACCAACAGGACGGAGTTCAGGATTAGCATGCTGACACAGAGTTCAGTGTTAACAGGCATCAAAGATCTTTAAAGATGAACTTAACTCCGAGCCCGGGGGTGAGAGGTCTCCCTCTCGACCTCCATCTGGAGCTGAGCCAGGTGCTTGGGGAGCGTTGACCCTCGATCCTTGAGAACGTTGAGAGCTACAGTATGCTCAGGGTTCTTGGCATGGATTCTGTGTCCATGACTGTTCTGTTTCTATCTATTAACTTTACCATGTTGATTGCTGTTGGTTTATTCTGCTCTTGTTAGTGTTTCAGTTTGTGTGTCCACAGTGAAGTCGTCCTCTCCACTTCTGCCGTGCTCACAACCTCTTTATTTATGTTGTGTATAAAATTGTAATAACTCATTTGACTGGAAAGTGATGACGGTTTACATTAGCGAGTCTCCTTATAAGAACATTTACACCAACTCGAGAGCGTCTGTTATGTACAGTATGAATGTATTTTATTAAAAACTACTTTAAAATTTCAGTGTAAATGCACATGTAGAACAATTTACAGTTAAATTCACTCACACTCAGATGATAAATGAGGTCCAGTGAAAGGTGAAGTGTGTGTTGTGCATAAAAGCGATCCACCTTAATAACAGCTGTCTGATGTAATCATATGCATTTAATGGCATTCACATTATAATATTACTAGAAATGTGTTGTTTGATTATTGTGGTGTTTTAACGATGTGTTGATGCCAGAACTTTTCTCATGCTAATAAAAACGTCATTTTTTTCATGTATTGTTTTATAATCCAACTGCAGTAGATTATAAACAGTGTTGAAGATATTTGATTTGGCTCAGCGTGTGTGTGTGTGTGTGTGTGTGTGTGTAGTGTTTGTGTACTTTGTCACAGCCTCCACATATTTGTGTAGGTGATTCTGACAGCTGAGCTCCCCACTGCTTACGGCCCAGGAGGAGTTATATTCACTTCCAGGGACTCAGGAAAGACATTCCGATCTGTCCAGCTGCCCTTCCACCCGGCTCAGACCATTTCATACCATGACCAGAACTCAGACTGCCTGGTGGTCATCAGCACAGACGTGAGTACAATGTAGTGGCTCAGTCAAAGCTCCAGTGGATCAACACTCAGTGTGATGATAAACACTATGAATTTGAAGTTGGATTTAAAACTTAAAAAGGATTCGCTCACCTGCGTCCACATCCATGCGGCCAGTCAAGTTCCTCCACACCAAAGTCGCTCGTCCATGTCTGTGTGGACGTTGCTTTGTGCACTGGTGCGCAGTCATGTTGGAACTGGTGTGGGGCTGTTTTTCAGTCATTGGACTCGGCCTCTGAGTTCCAGTCAAAGGACATTTTGGACCATTACATGATCCCAACTTTGTGGGGACAGTTTGGGGACGGCCCCTTCCTATTCCAACATGACTGCTCACCCATGCACAAAGCAAGGACCATAAGACCATAAGTGGGGAAGGACTTGACTGGCCTGCACAGAGTTCTGACACCTTTGGGATGAATTAGAGCAGAGACTGTGAGCCAGGCCTTCTCGTCCAACATCTGGGTCTGACCTCATTAATGCGCTTCTAGAAGAATGTTTGAAAAATTCCCATAACACACTCCTAAACCTTGTGGAAAGGCTTCACGGAAGAGTTGAAGCTGTTAAGCTGTTATATTAAACCCTATGGATTAAGAATTGGATGTTACTCAAGTTCATATGCATGTGATGGCAGGTGAGCCAATACTTTTGGGAATGTAGTGTATATATTTTTCATTCTGTATCTCTGAATGTACAGACCAGTAGAATATTATATATATATATATATATATACAGTACACACACTATCTGGGTTTTTAAGAGGCAGAACTTTTTCCTCCTCAACTGCTCTGATTCTGGTGACGCTTTCCCTCAGGGCGGTCTGTGGCTCTCACTCAACTTTGGTAACAGCTGGGCGAAAATCCACACTGGAGTTTATTCCTTTACATGGTGAGATCAACACAGCTTTCATCATATATATATATATATATAGGGATACATATACAGGGACGACGAGGGACGAGTTTTCTTTCTTTTTTTCTTTCTTAAATTTCGATCTTTTTAACATCTTGTGTTGCTTTTTATACTCAAGAACTGTTTCAACTAAGTAAATATACTTCAGTAAAATATATATACACTTATGCACTGACAACAAGCCCCCTGTTGTTCTGTATGTTTCTTATTTCCTGCGCTAGATAACTTTAATGGTCCTCACTAACTGGTCTATCTCCAGTAACCTGCAGCCAGAATCTTAACAGACAGCTGAATTAAGTCCATTTATTTATGTGGATGTTCTTTAATAATGCTTTTTATTCTGTATTAGCTAATGTTCAAGCAAAATTGGGTTTTGAGTTAACGAAAGCTATTTTTTTTTTATAATTGTTGAGAATTTGTATTATTTGAGCTTTGGGAATTTAAAGTTTGCACAGCTTTGTCCACAAATAACTAATTCTGTCAGTTAATTCCATAGTCATGAAGTTATACACACACACACACACACGCATACACACACACACACACACACGCATACACACACACACACACACACACAAAACAAACAAACAAACAAACGAGTATTATATATAATGCAGACAATAATATTGCACATGTTTTTATTGTACAGTGTACTGTATGTGCAGTATTAATACGTAGATTATGTGCAGTATTTCTGTGTGTGTTCACATTAAACAGGAATCTCTGGCTTCACTGAACCCCAGCAGTTATAGACTCGATGAAGACCAATCGGATTGGTAACGGCCCAGTTTGTACAGAATGCTTGATTGAGTTCCTCTTGCGTTCTTGTGAGCACGATCCAGTCCCTTCAGTTCTCTTCTGACCTTCCGTTAACAGTGTGGTTCCACCCACAGACTGGAAAAGCTGGAAATGTTTTTCATTCTCTCAAAAACCCCCATGAGATCAGCAGTTTACGAAACACTCAAACCAGCCCATCAACACCCACCACTGACATCAGACCCTTACATTCTGATGCGTGATGTGACTCAGACTCAGGCTGATCACTGATTTGTTTTAATGCACTGATCAGGTTATAATTGCATGGACGCAGGGGTGTAGGGGTGTTCCTAAAAAAGTGGTTAGGGGGAGGATGAGACAATTCTTTTTTGAGTCTCTGCTTGTCTCAGGAACTTAGCTCGATCCGTTTAATCACTGATGTGTTTTATTTCTTTTTCTCATTTCCTCTCTGAAGGGGCCCCGAGTACATTTTGTTCTTCAGTTATAGCCCTAAAGGCACAGGTGAGACACTTCCTTGTTTATGGCTGTTCACACGAATCACATAGAAATGACCTTAAAGGCAATTTGATTAACACGATTGAGTGACTGATTGATTGATTGCATGTTTCCGTGTCACGCTGGTGTAGTGGGGGCAGACAGGCGAGGAGACCTTTTCCTGAGACGCACAAAGGACCTGGGCAAAACCTTCAGTACCATCGCTCAGAACATCTTCTCCTTCGGACACATTGGAGGCTTCCTGTTCACCTCTGTCATGGAGAGCCCGGTGGGGAATCAACTCCACACTCAACCGCCCTAGCACAGGGTGTAATACACAATGTTCTAAGTGTGTGTGCTGTGTATTTGTGTGTAGGGGTCTCCTCGGGCGCTGTATGTGTCTACAGACCTTGGGGATCGGTTCACCAAAGCCGTGCTCCCAACAGCGTCCACGGACCAGGTGAGGAAGAATAACTGAGAGAACTTCCACACTAAATCCAACACACGCAGTTCTTTTTACCTGGTTCAAGGTTATAGAACACCCCCCCAGATACACACACACAGACACACACACACACACAAAAATGCTTACGCACATGGTTGAGATTTGTAAGGATGCTGGTCATGATAATTTTTTTTGTTCATTCAGCAAAAAACGACTTTCTCCCACAACCTCTCTGCTAAGGGTCTGCCTGACACACACACACACACACACACACACACACACACACACACACACACACACGCACACTGCCGTGTCATTCAGTCTTTATCGTACCTACAAGCTCCTGCTCTGTGTTCTCAGTTCTACTCGGTCCTGGATGCTGATGATGATATGATCTTCATGCATGTGGACAGTCCTGGAGGTACATCTGCTCCATCAGAGAGTCTTTCTCTCAAATGATTTAAAAATAATAATGTTTAATAATACTATACAAGCTAAAGTAACACATGATGTGATCCTAGTTTAATGGTAAACCACTCGATGTTTTTATATAAACATGGTGTTCTATCTGTGCGGTGTGTCAGGGCTGCTCACGACCTACTGGACAGGTTCTTGAAAGTGCTGACAAATAAAGAGGGTTTGGGAAAACAGCATGCTGGCTGACTTTTGTTGGTTCAGCATGTACAGAATGTTCATATTTCATTAACCCTTAAAGACTTAGACAAAGGCGAAGTGCAGTGCTCAGCTTTACCTGTAATGCAGCATCAGTGACTTTATGGTCTTGATGGAACATATGATGCACTCAGTCCATCAGTCATGGCTGACCTCATGCACACGTACAAAGAGACACTTGACAGGGACAGAGAAAGCTTTAAAAACCCTGAATTTTTTGAGTTCTACCTCGTCCTCCTTTTACTCTGTTAACACTGTACACTGTGTGATCTCCTGCTTATAGACGAGACATACTTTGGGACGGTGTACACTTCTGATGACCGCGGCATCCTGTTCTCCAAGTCTCTTGAACACCATCTGTTTGGTACAAGCAAGAGCGACTTTACAAACGTGACATCTCTGCGAGGAGTATATCTTACCAACGTCTTTGAGGGCGGTATGACATGTTCCTCTACTGTGTTCATATTGGATAAGGACTTTATCTGTCTATCTAACTATTTATATCAGCCATTATTTAAAGGTGCGGCTCTGGCCGTCAGGGCTGTGACTCCACAAGACCTCTGGGGGGCGCCGTGGTTTCTGACAGATGGCAGTGGATCCTTTGGGTCTGTGGGTCGTGGCCTCCATGAATCGGACTTGTTTGTCTCAACATATCTCATCACAGACGTCCAATCTCAATATACATATGAGCAGTTGAGGGTTAAAGGCCTTGCTCAAGCACCCAACAGTGGCAACTTAGTGGTGCTGGGGTTTGAACCTGGAACCTTCTTATCAGTAGTCCAACTGAGCTACGCCTGGCCTATGATCAGTTTGAAGGCTGGGCTGGAGACCTTGGGCTCTTTGCTTGCATTGATGGGTGTCTGAGGGAGGAATTTGGTGCCTTTCTATCACGGCAGCATTTTTCACTGACTTGTGCTGTATCGGAATATTTTTCTCCTAATGTTACACAGTAAACATAATTTATTTACAGAATTTATATACTGTAACAGTTGTTTGTGTTATATGTGGTACAGACATTTATTTAAAATATGTTTAGGGCAAGTTGGATTATTAAAGGTTTTGTTTAATATATTGTGTTTTATATCTAGACACTGGATTCTTAGCAAAGTTATAAACTGCATTTTACTCGAAGATTAGAAGGTGGTATCAAAAAGTTTTGAGATCAGCTCTGTTTACCAGCTCTGTTTTTTCACCGCACGTCCTCCCTCGGATGTCTTAAAACCTGGCAGTAGAATTACGATTGACGGTCTGGACCCTGGGGACGGATTCTCAAAGCACGACGCAGCAAATGTACAGTGATGAGCATGCACTTGGAGGAGCTGGAGACCTGCCTCGGTCATGGGGATGATGGGATTTTCCACTGTGAAGACTGTTGCTTCGTCTCAGGGTCGTATCCGTTCACCCAGGTATGGTTACCTGTAACGATCCTCCACATGAAGGATATCATCAACGGCATGCTGATGAAGTTCTTGGCAGACTTTGACGTGATGTTTCTTCTGGTCCTGGCTCAGCAGCCTGAGGACGAACTCGGCAGCAGCACTGCGCACGTTCAAATCCCACGTGAGGAATGGCCTGGACTGTTCCATATGACACACCGACAATGGCAGCGATGTTGTGGATTGTTTTCTGACAGTCATCAATCCCTGACAATTGATTGGTCTTAACGTTTTCAGAGGTCGAGCTCATTGAAGGTCCCTTCAGATCCGGTGACATTTTTCTGCTCTCTTTTAGCGCACGTGCTACTCAAACTTGCCGAATCACGTCAGACGTCTCTGTGGCCAATTTGCCCGGTTTCATGCCGAATTTCACATTGGCTCTTTATTTAACTTGCTGTCCATAATGAATTAGCTGAAGTGCTAATGCACATGGTGCCTCGTGCTGCCATCTATTGGCGTGTTACAATGCTAGTCTTGAAACTTTTTGATACCACCTCGTACAGTATATACTGTGATTAACCCATTCATGTGCTTATCTCATGAACATTAACACACATTGTTTGTTACAGATAGAGTTTGCACGGTCATCACATTCAATAACGGTGGAAAATGGTGGCCACTGAAAAAGCCAAAAAACGTGGAATGTGACACAAGCTTAAAAAGGGTAAATAAATCTGGGATTAGCAACCATTTCAGAGCAGACGGAGATAACACCTTTATTCCTATGTTTCAGTGTAACTTGCACATTCATGGAGAGCACAGCCAATACAGCCACATTTCTCCCATGTCTCTTCTGTCTCACCCCTCAGCTGTCGGCCTGATTATCGCTCACGGTAAGAGACCCGAACCAGCATTAACTAATCATTAGCACGTTGTTATGTAATAAAGACGCCCACAGTCTCCGTGTTCACAGGCAGCATAGGCGGCGCACTTTCAGCCGGGGACCCGGATGTGTATGTTTCCTCGGATGGAGGTTACAACTGGATATGTGCACTGAGTGGACCTCACCACTACAGAATCCTGGATTCAGGAGGCCTGATTGTGGCTGTGGAGTTTCACAAAGATAGAAATGCTAATGCTATAAAGTAAGTTCAAGGGTGAGTGACAAATCACTCACTTACAGTTCATAGGAATTCAAACTGATTTATACAGTTGTGTTCAAAATAGCAGCAGTCCAGTAGCAGATCGACCACTGGTTGGGTAGAAATTAGATTTCTACATGGCAAATAATTTACTAGTAGGTGTAGTAAAGTAGAAGAAAATCAACAAACCCAACACTCATGACATACAGTACAGTACATGCTGCTGATTCTGTATAATTGAATTATTAATTAAAGAGGGCGTGTTCAAAATAATAAAGTAGCAGTGTGGAGTTTAGTCGGTGAGGTCATTCATTCTGTGAAAAGACTGGGTTCAAGGACAAAGGCAGCAAATGTTGTACATGTTGGTTGTAGCACACTTCACTCTGAAAATCTGAGTAAAATGATAAATTACAGTCATCATTCAGAAGAAGAGAGTAGTTTGATGAAAAAGTTGATTGGAGAGGGGGAAACATAAAGAGAAGTGCAGAAATGATTGGCTGAATGCTCATGATATCAAATGCTTTAAAATGACAATCAAAGCCAGAAAGATGTGGAAGAAAACTGAAAACTACCATTTGTATGGATGGAAGAAGAGCCAAAATGGCAAAGTTCCATTGTTGACAAAATGGCTGAAGAGGTTTCACTTCGCCAAAGTACACATTGACTGGCCTGAAGAGAAATGTTGTGGACTGATAAAAGAAAGATTGCTCTTTTTGGGTTTAGGAGCCACAGAAAGTTTGTCAGAACTCAGGCACTGTGAAGCATGGTGGTGCCAGCATCATGCTGTGGGGATGTGTCTCATACTGCGCTGCTTTTGGTATACTATGGTATTTATCGCATCCCAGGGATCATGGATCAGTTTGAATGCATCAAAATTCTTAAAGAGGTCATACTGACTTAGAAATTAGGGTTTCACCAGGACAACGACCTCAAACACACCAGCATCTTCCAGACCAATGTCAAAATGCAGTATGGAGACAAACCCGGAAATGCAGAGGGGTTGTGGTACTGTGTGCAGTGCCATCGTCCTGGGCTAATGGAACACCTTTTCACAGGTGGCAGAAGATGGTCGACTCTGTGCAAGTGAAGCAGTTCTCAGAAACGGTGGCTATACAACTAAATAGAGTATTAGTTCAGTGATTCACAAGAAAGCCAAATCATTAAGCATTTTTCAGTTTATACAGTAAATGTTTGAGTTTGCAAAGAAAACTGCTATTTGTTTGGAACAAACTAATACTCTTTTTTCTTCTCTTTCTGTAAAGTAATAACAAATTAAATAAAATGTTTTGATTTAGAATAGAATGTGCAGTGTTCCTGGTGCGCTTGAATGGAAATAAAAGCTATTATAAGGAATTTGAGCTTTACTCACTTTTTTAAACACACTGCTATTTTTTTACACACAATTGTAGAGATTCACAGGTGGCTTGTCTGAGAAACCTGGACTCTTTGCCAATGGCTCAGTGCTTTATGTTTGTGTGTGTGTGTGTCTTCACAGGTTCTCCACAGATGAGGGACAATGTTGGAAGACCTATAATTTCACAGATTCTCCCATCTACTTTGCCGGCCTTACATCTGAGCCCAGTGCTAAGACGGTGAAGATCAGTGTGTTCGGGTATCGGTCCGATGAGAATAAACAGCCCACGCTGGTGGCGGTGACGATAGACTTCGAGCAGCTTCTAACCAGAGAATGTGAGTACAATATAGTGTCTCTGAGTAAAGATGGAGAGTAAACAGTTTTGAATTTTGCAGATTATTATAATTCAGTAGGTACAGTACCTGCACACACAGTCTGTGCTCATTTTCTAATGAGTTAAACTGCATTCTATTAAAATGGTGTTGTAGAATTAAACATTATTAAAATAATATAAAGTTCTTCAATTAAATAAAACACTATGAACAAACATACTAACAGTGAACTACGTCATTGTCTGAGAAATTCATTCATTTTTCTCATCTTACTTCAAACATTCAGTTTTTGTTGTAATTACATCAGAATAAACATTGTAGTCCTCCATACACTGCAGACAGTATTAAACACTGCAACAGTATTAAACACTGCAGAGTATTAAACACTGCAGACATTATTAAACACTGCAGACAGTATTAAACACTGCAAAAGTATTAAACACTGCAGACAGTATTAAACACTGCAGACATTATTAAACACTGCAGACAGTATTAAACACTGCAAAAGTATTAAACACTGCAGACAGTATTAAACACTGCAGACATTATTAAACACTGCAGACAGTATTAAACACTGCAAAAGTATTAAACACTGCAGACAGTATTAAACACTGCAGACATTATGAAACACTGCAGACATTATTAAACACTGCAGACAGTATTAAACACTGCAGACATTATTAAACACTGCAGACAGTATTAAACACTGCAGAAAGTATTAAACACTGCAGACAGTATTAAACACGGCAGACAGTATTAAACACTGCAGACATTATTAAACACTGCAGACAGTATTAAACACTGCAGACATTATTAAACACTGCAGACAGTATTAAATACTGCAGACATTATTAAACACTGCAACAGTATTAAACACTGCAGACAGTATTAAACACTGCAGACATTATGAAACACTGCAACAGTATTAAACACTGCAGACATTATTAAACACTGCAGACAGTATTAAACACTGCAACAGTATTAAACACTGCAGACAGTATTAAACACTGCAGCAGTATTAAACACTGCAGAAAGTATTAAACACTGCAAGAGTATTAAACACTGCAGAAAGTATTAAACACTGCAGAGAGTATTAAACACTGTAGACAGTATTAAACACTGCAGACAGTATTACACACTGCAACAGTATTAAACACTGCAGACAATATTAAACACTGCAGACAGTATTAAACACTGTAGACAGTATTAAACACTGCAACAGTATTACACACTGCAACAGCATTGAACACTGCAGACATTATTAAACACTGCAGACAGTATTAAACACTGCGGACAGTATTAAAACCCGTTGTCTGACTGTTGCTGGGGCACCAGGTGGTGAGCGGGACTACGTGCAGTGGTTGGCCCATTCTGATGGAGGAGAACTCAATTCAGAGACAGATGGATGTGTCTTAGGCTACAAGGAAACTTTTCAAAGGCTGAAGAGGAAGTCCGTCTGCAGAATGGGACACAGCTACGTGGTCCGTAAGCAACAGACAGCGTGTCCCTGCTCCAGAGAGGATTACATGTGGTAATGAGACACTACGTTAGGACTTTCCTACATCAACACGTAAGACACTGTGGAGCAGACTGTGATGTGATCTCTGTGTCCCTCGGTTTTTTTAGTGATTACGGTTATTACAGGCAGGAAAACAGCTCTGAATGTGTGAAACTGCCTGAGTTCAGTAACAGGACACTGGAGCTCTGTCTGGACGGGGAGTTAGAGGAGCTTCAGACGACAGGGCATGTGACGTCCCACACTTTTATTTCATTTAATCTCATAGATGTACTGTATAATACATTAACACACACAGCTTCACCATAATCATGCTTTCTGCTTTGTTTGTGAAGGTATAGAAAGATCCCCAGTGATAAATGTGAGGGTGGCTTTACCCCCGCTCATCAAATGATTCCTGCCAAAGTGCATTGTGGGAATTCCAGCCAGCCTTCCCATATCAGCCATCAGCCGAACGGACTAGTGAGTAAAATGACCTGATAATGAATTCATAGCACGGACAAAAGTTAACACGTATATTAATTTTCACAAAGTCTGCTGCTTCAGTCTTTTAGATCTTTTTTTTATTATCAGATGTTACTCTGGTGTTCTGAAGTATAATTACAAACAGTTTATAAGAGTCAAAGACTTTTATTGACAATTACATTAAGTTTATGCAAAGAGTCAGTATTTGCAGGGTTGGTGAGGTCCTTCTTTCAAGACTTCTGGGCCACACCCTGACGGATGGCGCAGCCCATTCTTACTGTACATACTGTAACTTACATGATTGGAGTTTGTCAGATTTTGTAAGTTTGTGTTTGTCCATCCGCCTCTTGAGGATTGATCACAAGTTCTCAATGGGATTAAAGTCTGGGGAGTTTCCTGGCCATAGACCCAAAATTTCCATGTTGTGTTCCCCACTTTGGTTATCACTTCTGCCTTATGGCGAGCAGCTCCATCATGCAGGAAAAGGCATTGTTCATCACCAAACTGTTCCTTGATGGTTGGGAGAAGTTGCTCCCGGTGGGTGTTTTCGTACCGTTCTTTATTCATGGCTGTGTGAGTGAGACCGCTGAGACCTCGGCTGAGACGTTTATATATTTTAAAAATGAATATCTGTTTAATTATTCTGAACTATATCATTTTATTACCTAAAAAGCTGTAACTTACAGAAGGAGGTGTGGTTGCTGATCGTGATCAGTGTTGCTGTGGGGACTGTAGCTCTGGTGATCGGTATTGCAGTAACTCTAACAGTCCAGAGGATAAAATACAGGCAGAGGTATGACTCCAGACATCTTTTATCGGTTTGTTGTGCTCCGCCCTTATTGACTTCACCCCTGCCTCTACAGGTCAACATCTTACCAATTCTCAGCCCTTCAGCTGCATGAAAATGAGCTCTGTGTTGCCTCTGATCAGCCTGCAAGCAGCAGCCCGGCCGTCTACCCAGCGGATTCAGACGAGGTGAGTGAGATGATTAAATCACACACTCTAAGCCTTGCATTCAGCCCTATGAGCAGTTTGATAGTTTTTCTATCGAATGCTTCCCTACAGATCAAAACTCCAGACCAGTGCTCTGAAAAAACAACTACACAATATTGCCATAAACTTTGGACTGGATTTCCTGAACTAGATCAAGGTTTTTCAACTCCACTCCTCAGAGCACACGGCCCTGCACAGTTTTAATCTCAGCTTCTCTTTCTGAGACGACACGAGGAAGAAATTCGAAGTGGAACCAGACTCAAAAGGGAGCCCGTCCTGCTCTGTGGGGAAAGAGGCGGTTTATACAGGAGTTAAAGTAGAATTTTGGAAAGTGATGGACCTCTGACCGTGATCAGGAAGGAGGTTGCGCTTTAAATTAGATCTCACACCACAGGGTCTCAGGGGGAGTGGGGTGGACAGTACATAATCAAATCACGCGGGACATAACGACTGGGATAACACTGCACTGCAAACACTGTTTCTCTTTTAATTCCGGTTAATTCACGTAAATACTGGGTATTGCAGGTTTAGCTATAATCTGTGTTAATGAGATCAGATGACCTTATGGACTAACTATCTAACTAACCTTATTACACATCCTCCAGAGTAGTTACTGTACATTTACATTAACAGCCAAAAGCCTCCTCACCCTTGAAGCTCACAGGCAACGCCACACAGGATATACTGTATATATGGATATATAATATATATATATGTGATTATATGAAAGCCTTCCTGGTGTGTGTTAAAGAGGAGGCTTCAGACATCAAACTGTGTATTTGTGTTTTCGAATATGTCAGGTAGAACAAAATTTATCATTACTTCATGTACATTTTACAGGAATATAAGAATGACATCACAAGAATCGTCGCTCTCAAATTAAACATATCATTTTATAATATTCTTAATATTTATTTATTTTATTTTTTGGCACAGAAACAACCGAAACAACAATAAAAACATGTGATCATGTGTATCTGTGCTATTTCTTTGCCTATGTGACCCATTTTTTAAAAAGGTTTTTACTCAGTCATGTTTGTATAGTTGATTAATGAAATAAAATTCAGTTCATTAAATTGCTTATTTTGTGCTGAAAAAGAGGATATGCACAATCCTATACTGCACAATCCTATACTGCACAATCCTATACTGCACAATCCTATACTGCACAATCCTATACTGCACAATCCTGAGCTTTGTATATGTTCATAAAAAATGCTCTGAGCTTTGAGGTCTACAAGGTTTTCAAGGTCTTTTATATATTGAAGGCACCAAAACTATGAAATAACACATCTGTAATTATTAGTTAAACAAAAAAGTAAAATATAGTTACAAGCAATGAGCGGGCCCAAGCACCTGATTTCACTCAATGTGATGTCACTTTATATGATGTCACCGAATTTAAAAGTTTTAAAAATCAGGTAATCAGTTTGTGTTCATTAAAAGCTTGAACTCAGGCAGAAGGTTTCTTTTGTTCATTCATTGAGGCTCTCCATCCACTTAGTGACGGAGTGACGGAGGTTTTGAGGAGTTTTGCTGTTTATTTGCTGTTGAAATGCCAGAATGTCTGAAGTTAAAACGTAGCCCCATAAAATAGTTCAAATCGAACCTCTACTACCTTAAAGATAGTTTCTGCATATAATCAACGTATTATAGCGAAATCACTGAAATTCCACCTCATTAAGAACATGGTTTCCTGATCCTGTGTTATTGTACATCGATAGCTGAGATAACTGCTACAGTACGGTAGACCGGCGTTTTTATTTTTGTTTTGTTTTTGAGGTCACACCTAAACAAACATTAATGCCAAGAAAAACACACCCCAGACACAGTGTCTCTCTCTCTGTCTGGCTGCTACCTTTAAAGAAGAAACTATTTCAAAGAAAAACTGGTGGAAAAAGAAAGTAAAAACTGATGCAAATTATACATAAGAGTGCAGAAACTTTTTTAAAAGCCCAGTATGACACTGCACCGTAAATCCAATATAAAACTGATGTATACTACACACACACACACACACACACACACACACACACACACACACACACACACACACACACACACACACAGTGTGTACTGGAGTGCCTTAGAGTGCTTTGTTTATGAATGACGCAGGTTGTTCTTGAGCTCCAGTGAGAGACGGAGCAGCTTCAGGAACAGCACTAACAAAACCGGATACGAGGAACTCCAATACAGAGCAAAAGAATAAACTGTTTAAGAAATGTGTGTTAATGTGTCTGTGTGCTAATGTTTTTCTCTGAATTTCATCAATTTTGCACTCATGATAAATAAGACGCTTTGCTCTGTTTAGGAGCTTACTGAGCGTATCTTCATGGGTTTTGTGGGATTGAGGTTTTGCAGTGGGCGGAGGCTCTTAAACAGCTTAGTTATATTTAACAATACTTTGGGATTAAAACACTGGAGCTTAACTGTGATTAAAAGGAATGTAATGAACTTCGCGGCCAATTTGGGAACGCCAGTTATCTGAATGTGTTTGAACTCTGGAGGAAACTAAAGGAAACCCATCAAGCACAGGGAGAAAATCCATGCACACAGACCTCGAGGCGGGAATCGAACCTGGACCATGGAGGTGCAAGGCGACAGTGTTAATCTGGGTGGTTTTAAATTGGAGGGCAGGCATCTCTTCAGGCAAGCTCGACAGAAGTGCAGCACACCAAATTTCTTAAAATTCTATCTTAAAACCCAAGCAGCACAGTACAGGTCATGACGATTAGATTTACTGTATGTGCTTGTGTGTACAGTATGGAAGAGGCTTCAGACATCATACTGCGTATTTGGGTTTTTGGATATATCAGGTAGAACAAAAGTTACTACATCAATAATGTTTCAATTTTACTGCTACTGGAATATGGGAATGATGTCACAAAAATGTAGAACTCTCAAAATGGGCATATTATTATTATTATTATTATTATTATTATTATTATTATTATTTGGTCATAGACACAACACACAAACATGTATCTGTGTTATTTCATTGCCTATGTGACCCATTTTTTTTATTTATTTTTTGCTTGATCATGTTTGTATTCATGGTTAAAATGTAATAAAATTCTGTTCATCATATTGCCTACACTGTACTGAAAAAAGAATATTACACTCTATACTGCTAAATCCTGAGCCCTGTATATGATTATTAAAAAACAGCAAAAATAAAATGCTCTGAGTTTTAAGGGCGATGTACAGTAGTGGGATGTTTTTACAAAGTAATCATAAGAGGCTGAATTAATCCACTTAATTATTAATTAGTACATAGTTATTAATCTAGTTAACCCAGTGTAAGTATGTATCCAGTGATGTAAACATTAAAGCATGTTTTGTAAGTCGCTCTGGATAAGAGCGTCTGCCAAATGCCTGAATGTAAATGTAAATGTAATCCCACCATTATTTGAGGAGGAAAAAGGATGAAGTTCTCATAAGTTCTCACTGAACACACAAGCTGGCTAAGACATGTTTAAAGCTCAGACAAACTGACTCTGAGTGCAGATCGCAGATCCATCTACTGTACAGTATACTGGAGATCACATACAGTAAACCCAGTGTTCTTAACCCTGGCCGTCAGTCAGTCAGCATGTTCTTCAGGAGGTTTGGTGGAGCAGAGCTACAGTAACACACCAGGATTGTGGTGAGGAGTGTATCCAAACAGGAAAACAGTTCTGTTATCGACATCTATCCATCCAAGCCATCATGATGAAGAGAGGTTGGCTGCACGGTGGTGTAGTGGTTAGCACGGTCGCCTTGCACCTTCAGGGTCCAGGTTCGATTCCTGGCCATGTTTGATTCTCACCTCTGTGCATGGAGTGTGCATGTTCTCCCTGTGCTTGGTGGGTTTCCTCCAGTTTCCTCCGACACTACAAAGACATGCAGGTTAGGCTGATTGGCGTTCCCAAATTGCCCGTAGTGTGAGAATGAGTGTGTGCCCCGTGATAGATTGGCACCCTGTCCAGGGTGTACCCTGCCTCGTGCCCTAAGCCTCCTGGGAAAGGCTCCAGGCCCCTGTGACCCATAAAGCGGTGTAGAAGCTGAGTGAGTGCGTGAGTGAGTATTTGGAGGTAAAAACCTAAATGACTCTGATGCCCTCTGGTGGCTGGTTGCAGTATCTCACCATCTCTTTTGTTAGTTCATGGAACACAAACCCTGCTTTACACCTTATCATATTAATTTGGTACAGTGTTCTGTTATTTTTAAAAGTTTGATTTGTTAAATGTGTTTTATTCAGGTTGTGAGTTCGGATCCCAACACCACCGAGCTGCTGCTAGTTAGACTTGAACACGTCCCTTAACTTTCAGCTCTGTTATGAGTTCAGACCTACAGTATCACCCTGATAAGGTTTTTTACTAAAGTCTACTACTGTATGTGTTATTGTTCTGTAGACAGTTTCAACAGACCCTCAGGAGGAGTTTTATCTGAAGTTTTTTTTTGTATGTGGCTTATTTTCATACCTAATACTATTTTAACTAGCGAACCAGCTCACAGATCATCTCAGCAAACTGAAACTCCTAGAAGGGAAGATAAAAAAATAGTGACTACATAGTGGAAATATTCTATACACAGCCGCTGGAGTGAATGAAGTGACATGGAATAAACCAAGACAGATATCCCAAGAAATGTACAAGAAATCACACTACAATTTCGAGCAAAAAACTGTTAGGGTAGGTATACAAAGGTATGCAGTTATGTACATGTACTATACACACTACCGTTCAAAAGTTTGGGGTCACTTGCAAATTTCTTTGTTTTTGTTTAGTGATTTATTTTCTACGTTCTACAACAATACTGGGGATTTCAAAACTATAAAATAACACATATGGAATTAGGTAATTATGTAACAACAAGAAAAACAACAGTTAGTTGTTATTTTAAGACACAGAGGTCGGCCTTTCTGTAATAGTTCTTGCAAGAACAGTATTGTCAAGTGCATTTGCAAAATCCGTTAAGCACCATAATGAAACTGTCTCTCATGAAGACCGTCCCAGGAGGGCGAGACCAAAACCTACCTCTGTCTCAGACGATAAGTTCATTTAGAGTTATCAGCCTGAAAAATGACCAATTAACAGCACCTCAGATTAGAGGCGTTATAAAGTCTTTACAGAGCAGAAGTAGCAGAAACATCTCACCATTAACTGTTCAAAGGAGATTAATGCATTATTTGGATGCCTTCAGCATTCCTTTACAATGTAGAAAGAAATAAAAATCAGGAACCCTCATGGAGTTAGAGAGTGACCCCAAACTTTTGAACGGTAGTGTATATATGACTATAATATTATGTATGTAAAAAAGGCTTTGTTAAGGAAAAAGTTTTTATTTTTTCAAATTATTAATACTTTTATAAGGCCGAGCGTTTCCCCTCCGGGCATCACACACACTAGAACTGTGACTGCTTGCACCTCCAGGGTTTGGCTGCTGTATTTTAAAGAAGTGTTTTACTTTTAAGGAATTGTTTGCATTTAACTGTTAAATAAAAACTGTTTTCTTAACCTTGTTGAAAAATAAGTTATCCAGTGCATTGTTCCGTGTCTCAGTGTGATAATCCTAAAAGCTATCATTCAGAAAAAAGACTTATTTTTGTGTTAGCATCACCAGTTGACGGAGGGCAAAAACCGAAAGGGCGTAATTCTAGTTTTAATATAAACCATGCTTAATAAATAAATGGGTTGTGGGCCTTTATTGCACATTTATTTAATAATGGTAAAGACTCGGACTGGGCGGTTTAGGTAAGCATTAAAGTATTTAACATGTGAACACACCAGAGGGAGAGCTGGGAAACTTTAGAGAAATTGCATTTTTTAACCCAATAAAGTTGGATGCTGGCACAAGCAAGGGCTTGAAATTTAACCAAGGATTATTATTATTATTATTATTATTATTATTATTATTATTATTATTATTATTATTCAACCAGTTCTTTTACATTTACAGTAAAAACATAAGCGGATCAAAACATCCATCAGAGTCAATACAGAAGAATTCTGATTATGCTTTGGAAAAACAAAACAAAACAAAAAACACTTAGCACACCAGACAAGCAGACAAGTACATTTAGCAAACTGTAAAAGTAACTTACTGTATGCTGATGTTTATTTTTCAATAAAACTTGTTGCACAAATAAACAAAATTAAGATACACCCTACATGAGTAAACTTCTGATAATAAACTCATGTTATGTGAGTACAGTAACTAAACATTCAATCTGTTCCAGTAAATCTGTGGTTCTAAACCCTGGTCCTGAAGTACCCTCTGTCCTGCACATTTCAGTGTCACAGTTCTGAGAAGGTTCTTTAAATGAAAGCATACAGTAAATGTATTTTAGTGTATTTAAATGCATTAAACATGTGGGTTAAATACAAGATACCTAAATAACTTCAGAATAAAGTAAATAAAAAGTGGATAAAGGAGCACTGACTTTCAACTTATTTATTTATTTATTATATAGTATTATTATTTTTGTTTAAAGATTTATATATTTTTTATATACACACATCCCTAGAGTACAGCATGTCTCAAAAGTCTCCATACGTAAGTAAAACTAACACTTTTGGGCACAGTATCTTCCAAAAGACAGTATTCTTGTTTAATATTGTAAAATAAATAATAAATAATGCAGGACGCTCATGGTGCCATGAACTAAGTGTAACACAGCTATCATTTAAAGCAGTGATTCTGTGATCCCCAGTCGACAGATGTTCGAGTTTCCTCACCTCCCAGCACACCTGCTTTAACTCATCAGCTAATTAAGAGTCTTCTCAGAGCTGAAGTGGAAGTGCGACGCTGAAATGTGCAGGACAGAAGGACCTCCAGGACCAGGGTTTAGAACCAGAGATTTACAGGAACGCGTTGATGTAGTGTTCACTTACCCTACACACTGGATGTGTTAAAAGGAATCCATCATCACAAGTAGAGACGACTCTACACTACTCACACTCACACTCTTTATATGTTTACAGAGAATTCTATTCACGTATATAAAATATAGTTACATAAAAAATGTATAACTTTTGTGAAAACCTGTATATTAATAAATGATGCCGGTCTTCAGGCTGAGTTTGAGGAGCGCTTGGTGCATAAAATGTTATTACTTCATTCTTTATTTAAAAAATCACATAAAGCAAATGGAAATGGGTATTTGGTCACAGTTTTTTATATACGTCCAGGTCATATATCTGCTTTAAATTTACACACATAATGTTTTTTGAAGCCACAGTCTACTAACACTAATAACACTGAGGTTGGCAGTTATACGTTTCGGGACATAATTAGCTGTTTGAAGTACTGTATTGTGGTGTCCATTCGTCCTCCTGGCAAATCATCTGGTTATTTTTGCACCAGTCTGTTTAAACTCTAGAAAATGTTGTGTGAAAACCCCAGGAGATCAGAAATATCAGAAATAGTCAAACTACCCCATCAGGCAACAATAATGCTGATTTATTTCCTTGTTATCTGTGTCTACATGGTTTGATGCATTGTGCCGCTGCCACATGATTGCAGGTGCACAGATTTTCATAATAATCTGACTGATGAGTGAGTGTATATATAATTACCCCTTTTATAGAAGACAGTTCATGTGCTACTCATGATTACAAAACCATGTTTTATTGCTTCCTCATAGTACAGTACAGGGTGGCGGCACGGTGGCGTAGCGGTTAGCCCTGTCGCCTTGCAGGTCAAGGGTTCTATTCCCGCTTTGGGTCTGTGTATATGGAGTTTGCATGCACACTCCAAAGACATGCGGTTTAAGCTAATTAGCGTTCCCAAATTGCCCGCAGTGTGTGAATGTTGACTGGAGGTCTTACCACGGTGGGAATAAATACAATGTCACCATTGGCATCAATAGCCCCTAATTGGACTACAGAGGTTCCTCGATGGATTACACAGGGTGGCTGAAGGTCTGGATACGCTGGCATTCTTCGTTACATGAAATTTCATATTTTTCTTTTAATTTCAGACCCGAGATAGCTTTCAAACTAAAATAAAGTGAATAAACACTAAATAAAACCACCAGCCCAGAACAATCTGAACTGATTAGTTAAGGAAATGTTCAGCATTCTGGTAACGTGCATATGCCCCTCCCCCTCGATGTGATCATTTTCTGTAATTTATCCCATGGTGTATAGTTCACTCTGCAGTAGAACATGTTCAAAAACCTTTTTCTCAGTACACCGGAGCCATGATCACTCTGCCTGCTTCATGTCTGAAACGCTGGCCTCCCAGGAATTCCTTTAATGACCCGAACATGCGGAAATGGCTTGGAGCGAGGTCAGGGAGTGATTGCAGAGTGCTCCAAGCCACCTCGGGTTGGATCGCCATTTACAGACAGGCTAAGAGTCTCACCACGGTACAGTGCTTCTGTCTACTGTGCATGAAGTTTCCTTCAAATGTCAATCGCTTTTACGCAAGCACAGATGGAAACGAGGAAATTCAAATTTAAATTCAAATTTTATTTGTCACATACACAGTCATACACAGTACGATATGCAGTGAAATGCTCAGACAACTGCTCATGACCTAAGAATAAAAGAATATGAATAGGAATAGGAAATAAATATGAAAATTAAAATAAAGGGTAAGTTTAACTAGGGAAGAATAAAATAAAAATATACAAATAAAAGTTAAAAATAAAATAACTGTACATAAAAATACACAATATAGAAAATATATGGAGAATATATATAAAAAATGTATAACAATAAGAGCAGCCGAATAAATGGTAATAAAAGAATGGTTATGTCCATGGTTGTGCAATCCACATATTAAAAGTGACTTATGCAGTGAAAATATGCTTAAAGTGATTTATTTAAGATGAAGTGATTTGATGACCACGAAGTCATCAGCTGATCGCACCACCCTCTGTAGAGCTCGTCTGTCCTGCACGGAAATTCACCAGAAAGTCCCAGTTTGACTTGAACGACTTCTTGTAATTCCTACATACTGAGAAATGATCATTCTGATTGGTTCAGCAATGAGAATGATATCAATATGTTGTTCTTTTGTCAAAGCCATTTTTAAATAAATAGATAAAATTACTATAAACATACAATTTTGAAGAAAAAAAAAAGCTAAAATGTGGTCGTTTCCCCTGTTTGTTAATGAACTATTGAAAACTGGAAGCCAGTGTGTCTAGAGTCTGTTAACCAGATTCCGGCGGCCGTGGTGATTTATTGAGTTTGTTAAAGAGTAAACCCCCTGCCCCTCCTCCTCCTTGGAGTCCTGATGATGTTATGACACAACCCTAATGCTGTCAGTCTTTGATCAGATCTTTAAGTAAGAGTTACTTCCTAAACTTGATCACTCGTTGCATTTAAAAACATTTTGACGTGTTCGTGGGAAATGTTAACTGTGGAAGCTAAGACTGGACAACACACAAACAGGTCAATCTCCAAACAAACGGACCCTCCGGCCACGCCCGTGCCGTACCTGTCCCACTCTATAGAAGATATCCTGAAAAGACCCGTCTGTCTGGCTGAAAGGGAAATGCAGAAGATTGAGGAGAACATGGCAGAAAACATTTGGACACCTATTGAAAATGAAGACTTTAAATCTAGCGGTTATGCAGGTAATCTTCTCCTAAATATGCACCTCATATCTTTCCCATATACAGAATGGTTAATTTGCTATCTGTCATAAACAATTAAGTTCTCTGTTAATACTTATGAATTATATTATACATTATATATTACAGCAGGTTTAATACGGATGAGATGGAGTGGGATTAAAACTCAGGATTACAGAGGTCTTAATGTTGTTTGTTATCTGCTTCCCTCTTGCGCAGTGTGTCAGCGGCGCCACAGGAGAGTTCGGGCCACGTTCACAGCTGCTCAGCTCGAGGAACTGGAAAGAGTGTTTCAGGAGACTCATTACCCAGATGTTCATATCAGAGACTGGCTGGCCAAACGCACCCATCTGTCCGAGGGGAGAGTTCAAGTAAGTCCAGGCTGCAGCAAGGCAGAACTTCATCTGTCACACTAGACCTGAAAATGTAGCGGTGTGTGATTAGATTATAATTGGATCGAGAGTTATAGTTGTACAACAGCCTTATTAAATAAACAGCGCATAGAAGATTTGTGACACAGAAAGAAAGAGGAAGAAAAAGAAAAAAAAAATCCAATGTTTATTTTTTTTATGCTAGTAAACATCTGTATATTCGATTTTCCACCTCCATTCTCTGTGTGCACGTTGGGGGAGTTTGTATGGTGGATTTTGGTGGATTTTGGTGGACTTTCTCTTGGTGTGGTGTAGACTGATTGGAATCTCCAAATCGCCCACAGTGTACAGTATGATTGTCTGTGTGAGTGTGTGTGTGTGTGTGCTTGTACCCTGTGGTTGGGTGTGCACCCTACACAGGATATATACAGTATAAGATATATAGACAAGCGATAGACATACTGTAAGATACTCGATGTTCAGATCTGGTTCCAGAACCGAAGAGCCAAGTGGAGACGGATCGCGGTGCAGGAAAGAAACAGCCTCCAGCGCACCACAAGCGACTCCACACACCCTCTAGAGCATCCCTGGTTCTTCACCCTGGTAAGCACTCTTCTTTACCAGCTCGTAACTATCCTGCTGACGATATTGCGAGAGCGAGTGTAGCTTAGTAGTTAAGGTGTTGGACTAGTGCTCAGATGGTGCCAGCCTCAGTCAGGCTCACCAAGTTGCCCCTGTTGGGCCCCCGAGCAAGGCCTTTAATCCTCACCTGCTTAGATATACTGTATGAGATAAAGTTACTCTGGATAGGGGTGATGTATTGTCTTTTTACCTCCAAAAGACCTGGAGTGAATAAGAGTGTTGAAAATTTTTCAGCCAGACTGTAGACATGTTTAGAGGGATGTTGGACTTTTCCATGGAGAACATTTTCTTTATATTATTTATATTGTTATCTGCAGAGTGTATGGTATTACTGTATAAGTTGTGTTCCTACAGTATCTACAGATCCTATCCACAAAGCCTCCTTTGGTTCTCGGTAGTGAAATGGTCTCAGCAGTTGACTAGCGGTTCTGATCCAGTTATGGCTGTTGGTTTGGGTCTTAGACTGAGCCGATGGTCTTACAATCTGCAGGACAAATCTTATCTCACAGTCTGGCACGTCTGGAGGGCAGTTTGGGGAACTACTGTATGAGTGCAGAAAACATTACAAAGCAGACTTTAGAGTAACATTTAGTTTGAGTCAACTGTTACTTTATGACTTTATGGAAACATTTAAGCTGATTTATATTAAACTATCTGTGTTAGATGTGCCTCTAGCTGGAATCATTCCTGTCTTTGGGTTTAAAAATATCCTTCTATCATGAATTTGCCAAAAACTGCTTAATAAATATCTGAATAAATAGCTTTGTTTTGTATAATTTGAAGGTCCTGTTCCACGTTATTCCAGTGCTTACTGTTTATTAACTCATGTGTGACGTTTCCTGGTGTATAATGTCCTCTCTTTGACTCTACATCGTTCCCCAGAAGCATCACCTGCCTGCATCGTTCCACCCTTTTGTTCCTCTGTGTGAGACCGGAGCCCAGATGCTGCACCCCTTCGCCGGGTCCCATCAGTTCCATACGCCACCATACCAGCCGTGGTTCTCAAACCTTAGACCTCATCGTGCCAACTCACCAAGCAAGCGGCTCAGTCTTTCATCTCATTTAGTGCTTTATTAAAATGTTATGCAAAGACTGTATGAAGATTTTCAATCAATGGACTGTACAGTATATGTGTGTGTGCGTGTGTGTGTGCGTGCGTGTTTGTGTGTGTGCGTGTGTGTGTGTGTATGTCTTTTGAGTTGTAAATGGTTTGATTTATCAGATTAATTTTTACAAAGGCAATTATACAGTATGGTTATTAGTTCAGTTCTAGGAGCTGAAAGAAGCCAATCGCGTGTTAGTCAGAAAGTGTTTTGTATAAAAGCTAATGAACATGAAACTCGCCTCTGCCTTCTCCTTCTTCTCCGTGTTCTGAAATAAAGAAGTGTATGCCAATGTTTTTCACTGTGGAGTTACACACGGTTTTGTTGTTGACATTTCCAATTATCCCTGAATTGGTTTATTGGAAATTATTTTATTGCCCCTCTAATAAAGCGTCTTATCTTAATAGGCATTGGTTCATGTCATGATAGGGTAACAGACATGCGATAGGGCACATGCCACACCACATCCACCCTAGAACTAAACCAAAAACCTGTTCCAGAGACGACTGTGCATGAAGACTGAGAATTTAGCGACAAGAATATTTTTCTATTTCAGAATAGGGGGAAAAGAAATCATTACAGTGAATAACAATAAAAATAAAATGAGTGAATAAATCATGGAGAAGAGAATCAGGAATCGGACTGGGCCTTTCTAATGGAATATAAATCAGGTTAGTTGCTCCTTGCTAAAAAAAGAAAATTCTTGGTTAGTTTATTGATAATGCGGGTATAAATCTATACTCTGGGTATTTACTGTAGCAGAAGGTTCACCACTAGAAGGTCTGATCATCACCTCTCCCTGATTCTAACAGTGTTCCCCCACAGCTCGTATAGAAACGGAGAGTGTCACTGTTCAGGTTCATTAATATGGATGTGTTTGAGTTTAAAACTTCTCCTTAAACAACAAAACAATATAATAAGCGTCTGTTTCTGACGCAGTGCAGCAGTGATGGCTCTAACTAACGCCAGACTGGTGACCTGGAACAAATTCAGAAGGAGATACAGTGTCTTGTAAAAGTATTCACACCCCTTAAACTCACTTATCTGGAGACATTTGTCACGTTACAACCACAAACGTGAATGTATTCTACAGTGTTTCATGTGACAGATCAACACAAAGTGGCACATGATTGTGAAGTGAAAGGAAAATGATAAATACTTTTCAAAATTTATCACAAATAAAAGTGTGCCATGCCTTTATTGGTATACTGTTTATACTGTTATTTGCAGAGTGTATGGCATTATAAGCTGTGTTCCCGTTCACAAATCTTTACAAAGCCTCATTGGTTCTCTGTAGAGAAATGCAGTGATCCAGTGGTTCTGATCCAGTGGTTCTGATCCAGTAGTCGAGGTGGGTTTGGATCTTGGACTGGGACAATGGTCATGCTATTTGAAATCGCAGAGCAAATCATAGCTCACAGTCTGGCACATAGGGTCTGGAGAACAGTTTGGAGGAACTAAGAGTGGAGAAACATTTAGAAGTAACAGACAGGACGAGTCAACTGTTACTTCCTGACTTTATGGGAGAGACTTGAGGAAGACCAGTGAGCACGATGGACAAGACATGACCAAAAAAATAGATTCTAGTAGAATATTTCAGCTCTGTCACGGCTTTGTGTACATTAGAGTATCTGTAGGAGGTTTCTTATTAAGCTGAATATTAAAGAAATAAATTCGTATTATATCTGTTAGGTGACGTTTACTGTATAGTTAAGTATCTTTGGTTAACTTTAAGGATATTAAAACCTTATTTATATCATTATTAAATCCACCTTGTACATTTACACAAACTGACAAGTGTGTGTGTGTGTGTGTGTGTGTGTGTGTGTGTGTGTGTGTGTGTGTGTAAGATGTTAGAACAGGCCAAAGGGTGTTTGTGTTTTTACAACTGTGGTCTTACCTTGATATTACTATCCTTCCAAATGTTCAACTTTTCACCTCAACCTTATCAAAATTTATAACTAACTGACAATGGAGTGAACTCTGGATTACCTCATGGTTATCTCTTCTTATGGCACTGAAATTCATCCAGCAGGACGACTGTGGTTCATAAATTTACTAAAGGAATCGACGATTTTCACTAACTCTATTTCTTTACAAAACATTTTAAAAAGGACTTACATGTGAGTATACATGTACAGTATATGTGAGTATACATGTACAGTATATGTGAGTATATGTGCCATAAAAACAAATGACACCCATGTCAGGTTACGCAGTTCTACAACACAGGTGAGAATTTTCTAATAAAATGTACAGCATGATCACCCTGGTAGAGGTATTATTTCATATTACTTACTTTTATATTAAATGATGTATATTAAAGTGCTTTTCATGACGAGCCGTGTGCATGCTCCAGAGAAAAAGCTTAAAACGTGAATAAGACCAATTTGTTGAGCTAAAAAACAGCAGTTGTTTTGCACGGACCAGACTATTGCTGAGAAAATCCTTATAATGCTTCAATCATGCTTTTCAATGCAGTCACTCGGTATAATTTATGAAGAATATATATTTTGATGTCTTACAACATTTACTCAACCCAGTTACCTGAACTCGATAAAATGATTTTGTCACGTTGGCAGATGAAGAGGCGAGAGCAGGCCGACAAGGTTTATTACACCTGGCAAACAATAAACAAATGGAATTTTGAATGGTAGTCAGGGTGCAATCAAAGTTCAGATAATCGACGATCTGAATGACGAGACGAGAAAACCAGCAAACCGAGGCTTGGTCTCGACTGGGAGAGAACAGACAGAACAAGGACCAGGGCACAAAGTGAAGACATGAAATTAATCAGGACACCCCATCTTCACCATCTTACTAGCTCCAGTCCTGGAGATCCATCGCCTAAACACACACACTGGCCCGGGAAATACATCCCATATATACTGTATATACACACACTGTACTGTCAGTGTTCCACAGGTCACATGTGCAGCGGGAAATGTGGAGTTACAAAAACATGCAAAATCTAAATTCGCCTTATTATTTTTTAAAATGTATTAAATATTTATTTGACTAAGATATCTTTTTTTCATCTATATTTTCAGTGATGTGATGTTGCAAAATATTACCATTTATTAAATAACAGAACAGATTAATGGAAAAACTCTTTCTTCTGTTTCAGACAAATGGTTTTTGGCTATAAGTCAGAATGTTTCCCAGAGTTTGAACATTGAATCCACCACTGTATCAGATTTTGCACATCGACTCCTGTACTGATGTGACGTCACTATGCATGTGAACCTTGCCCACTAGGTGGCGCATAATCTCAGCCAAAAGAGATTTGAGGAAATGTCCCTTTCTGGATCCAGCAAGAAGTGTGTGTTGTTTATCACTGCAGTTTATTAAACATACATGTGATGATCATTTAAGAATAAATTTATTTCACCCACCTTAAAATGATACAAGGGATGTTCAAGTCAAACCAGGACTTGTAATGAAGGTGTAAGGAGACGTCAAGCACAGTACAGTACGGCGATGAGACTGCAGTAAGACATTAGAACGTAGCTGACGTTTTAAACAAGGCCACTGTCCACTGCAGTTGTCTCATGAGTTGTTCTTATTCAGCGAGTGGAACGCCTGATCACTGAAAATTTGACCTGCGGTCGCATCTGTCTGTGGGAACTGTAAAAATTACATTTGTTTCAGTCCCATTTTTAGTCGTTAAATGTTTGTTCGTCTGCTTTTAGTCAAAAGAAAAACAAAAAAATGTGTAGTCTCATTGGAGTCATCACATACATACGTTTATTAACAACAATGTAAAATTTATTTCGCATTGAATTATAGTTTAATCTTTTTTAGGCCACAAATATTTAAATTTTAGATCATTTCACTGAAATGAAGTGATTAGTCTAATAAACACAAACAGTGTGCTCTCTCTATGACTTACAAGACTGGGTTTATAATCAGTGACACAAGAACAGTTAACAGATCAATTCATTTTACACAGAGACAAATTAATATGTTTATTCTGATCACAGTTAAGGAAGGCACTCTGAATATATACAGTACCTGGTACAGAATTATTATTTTGTGATTGATTACAAGTAGATGAAGAATGTCATGGGTGTTTGTAACGTAAAGATAAAGATTTACTTGAATTTCTTTAGAATTACAGGTGATTAGATTTTTAATGGGAAACATACACATATATGAAGAAGTCTAGTGATCCACCAATCTGTGAAATTACCTTCTCAGCAACTTCAAAGGTCACCACCCTATCCTAATCATCGCACATAAAACGCATGACCGCAACTTCACCTCAGGTCCGTACTGACAAAACAAACCTCTCTGCAAACACACCGCCTTGTCCTGTAGCTCTGGATCAGGCCTAGCGCTATCTGGACTTCTCCCGCCTTAGACTACAGATAATACTATCCATCAACATGCTCACATAAAGGTATAGTTACAGAGAGTAGGATTAGATACAAGTTTTTGATTAATAAAATAATTGAATAAATTAATAGATGCATGAAATTAAACGACAAGAGGCTACAGGCTGTCGCTGGATTGTACATCAGGAGATTTACAGGTAACAGGTAACACACCCCTGAGACCCTTTTAAAAATGACTGAATCACAGATAAACTCTGCATGTATGATCCTGACACTTCAGTCGTTTCTGCTCGAGTTAAAGTGGCTTCACACAGCTGACATTAATTTGCGCCTTTAACTTTATTTTAATCAGTAACTGAGGTCTGCAGAGCAGCTACGATAATGTAATATAAGAAATATTACTTTTATTGTATTACTATAGCTATAATATAACTGTTACTGTATAAATGTATTGCTATATTATTAATTGTTATATTTTGATATATCTGATAATATTATTCATATTATATTAATATAACATACATTATACTATTTTTCTTTTCCTGTAGTCTATATACATGTTTTCAGCTGATTCTGTATATATACAACTGAGCAGTCTTGTTTTTCCTACAGAGCTTTTCTACATTTTTCTCCAGATTAAAAATTTTTAAATTTACATTTTACATTTTACAGAGGTTCCTAGATGAATGGATATATATGCAGTCATACCCCCCTCCCCTCCCCCCTCTCTTTCTGATTCTCAGTCTAACCCCTCCCTCTCTCTCTCTCTCTCCATCTCTCTCTCTCTCTGAGTCTAACCCCTCCCTCTCTCTTCCTCCCCCTCCTCACCCCCCCCCCCCCCCCCCCCCCTCTCTCTCTCAGTACAGCAGATGAGAGCATCACTCAGCTGATGTGCGGGATGTAGCCTAGGATGCTGTGACGTCACTATGGGTGGTAGTATAGGAGGCTACTTTGTAGCGATGGCGCCGAATCCCCATGAATAAGCAGAAACGAAAGAGGAATAAATAATGGCACTACAGAGGCGGCGAATATCCAGAGAGATGTGAGGACAGAGTGAGAGATTTATTTTATTACTATTACTATTATTATTATTATTTTAAATGTCAGGATTGTCCCTCCAGCCGTGTTTGTTATGGTGTGACTGCGCTCGGTCAGAGCCGGCCCGGTGTCTGATGTCTGATCCTATGCGTCCTCCTCCTCCTCCCTGCTCCTAGCGGGAACACGCAGCGGAGGAGGCAGAGAGGGAGAGAGGGGCGGGGAGGGGTGCGGGGGAGAGAGAGGGAGAGGAGAGGAGAGGAGAGAGGAGAAGAGAGGGAGAGAGGAGAGGAGAGAGGAGCGGGAGTCCTGGGGTGGAGAGAAACGCAGCGTGATGGCTGCGGGAGGAGCGCGTGAGGACACAGTGGAGCAGTACCGGTCCGAGGTGGAGCGGCTGACACACGAGCTGGCTGAGGCGAACCGGGAGAAGGTCCGAGCGGCTGAGTGCGGACTGGTGGTGCTGGAGGAGAACCAAACCCTCAAGCAGCAGTATGCAGAACTGGAAGCAGAGCAGGAGACAATGAGGCAGGAGCTGGAGCAGCTACACGAGGTACAGACCCCAGCACTGACACTACCCTTAATACACTCACTGTATGATGTACAGACCCCAGCACTGACACTACCCTTAATACACCTCACTGTATGATGTACAGACCCCAGCACAGACACTACCCTTAATACACCTCACTGTATAATGTACAGACCCCAGCACTGACACTACCCTTAATACACCTCACTGTATGATGTACAGACCCCAGCACTGACACTACCCTTAATACACCTCACTGTATAATGTACAGACCCCAGGACTGACACTACCCTTAATACACCCCACTGTATAATGTACAGACCCCAGGACTGACACTACCCTTAATACACCTCACTGTATAATGTACAGACCCCAGCACTGACACTACCCTTAATACACCCCACTGTATAATGTACAGACCCCAGGACTGACACTACCCTTAATACACCTCACTGTATAATGTACAGACCCCAGGACTGACACTACCCTTAATACACCCCACTGTATAATGTACAGACCCCAGGACTGACACTACCCTTAATACACCTCACTGTATAATGTACAGACCCCAGCACTGACACTACCCTTAATACACCCCACTGTATAATGTACAGACCCCAGGACTGACACTACCCTTAATACACCTCACTGTATAATGTACAGACCCCAGCACTGACACTACCCTTAATACACCTCACTGTATAATGTACAGACCCCAGCACTGACACTACCCTTAATACACCTCACTGTATGATGTACAGACCCCAGCACTGACACTACCCTTAATACACCTCACTGTATAATGTACAGACCCCAGGACTGACACTACCCTTAATACACCCCACTGTATAATGTACAGACCCCAGGACTGACACTACCCTTAATACACCTCACTGTATAATGTACAGACCCCAGCACTGACACTACCCTTAATACACCCCACTGTATAATGTACAGACCCCAGGACTGACACTACCCTTAATACACCTCACTGTATAATGTACAGACCCCAGCACTGACACTACCCTTAATACACCCCACTGTATAATGTACAGACCCCAGGACTGACACTACCCTTAATACACCTCACTGTATAATGTACAGACCCCAGCACTGACACTACCCTTAATACACCTCACTGTATAATGTACAGACCCCAGCACTGACACTACCCTTAATACACCCCACTGTATAATGTACAGACCCCAGGACTGACACTACCCTTAATACACCTCACTGTATAATGTACAGACCCCAGCACTGACACTACCCTTAATACACCTCACTGTATGATGTAAAGACCCCAGCACTGACACTACCCTTAATATACCCCACTGTATGATGTACAGACCCCAGCACTGACACTACCCTTAATACACCTCACTGTATAATGTAAAGACCCCAGCACTGACACTACCCTTAATATACCCCACTGTATGATGTACAGACCCCAGCACTGACACTACCCTTAATACACCTCACTGTATAATGTACTGTACAGACCCCAGCACTGACACTACCCTTAATATACCCCACTGTATGATGTACAGACCCCAGCACTGACACTACCCTTAATACACCTCACTGTATAATGTACTGTACAGACCCCAGCACTGACACTTCCCTTAATATACCCCACTGTATGATGTACAGACCCCAGCACTGACACTACCCTTAATACACCTCACTGTATAATGTACAGACCCCAGCACTGACACTACCCTTAATATACCCCACTGTATGATGTACAGACCCCAGCACTGACACTACCCTTAATACACCTCACTGTATAATGTACTGTACAGACACCAGCACTGACACTTCCCTTAATATACCCCACTGTATGATGTACAGACCCCAGCACTGACACTACCCTTAATACACCTCACTGTATAATGTACTGTACAGACCCCAGCACTGACACTACCCTTAATACACCTCACTGTATGATGTACAGACCCCAGCACTGACACTTCCCTTAATATACCCCACTGTATGATGTACAGACCCCAGCACTGACACTACCCTTAATACACCTCACTGTATGATGTACAGACCCCAGCACTGACACTTCCCTTAATACACCTCACTGTCTAATGTACTGTACAGACCCCAGCACTGACACTACCCTTAATACACCTCACTGTATGATGTACAGACCCCAGCACTGACACTTCCCTTAATATACCCCACTGTATGATGTACAGACCCCAGCACTGACACTTCCCTTAATACACCTCACTGTATGATGTACAGACCCCAGCACTGACACTTTCCTTAATACACCTCACTGTATGATGTACAGACCCCAGCACTGACACTTCCCTTAATATACCCCACTGTATGATGTACAGACCCCAGCACTGACACTTCCCTTAATACACCTCACTGTATGATGTACAGACCCCAGCACTGACACTTTCCTTTATACACCTCACTGTATGATGTACAGACCCCAGCACTGACACTTCCCTTAATATACCCCACTGTATGATGTACAGACCCCAGCACTGACACTTCCCTTAATACACCTCACTGTATGATGTACAGACCCCAGCACTGACACTTTCCTTAATACACCTCACTGTATGATGTACAGACCCCAGCACTGACACTACCCTTAATACACCTCACTGTATGATGTACAGACCCCAGCACTGACACTTTCCTTAATACACCTCACTGTATAATGTACTGTACAGACCCCAGCACTGACACTACCCTTAATACACCTCACTGTATAATGTACAGACCCCAGCACTAACACTTCCCTTAATACACCTCACTGTATAATGTACTGTACAGACCCCAGCACTGACACTACCCTTAATACACCTCACTGTATGATGTACAGACCCCAGCATTGACACTTTTCTTAATACACCCCACTGTATAATGTACAGACCCCAGCACTGACACTACCCTTAATACACCCCACTGTATGATGTACAAACGCCAGCACTGACATTTCCCTAAATACAATGACGGTATGTTGGAATGACACTTCCCTTAATACACCCCACTGTATGATGTACAGACCCCAGCACTGACACTACCCTTAATACACCTCACTGTATAATGTACAGACCCCAGCACTGACACTACCCTTAATACACCTCACTGTATAATGTACAGACCCCAGCACTGACACTACCCTTAATACACCTCACTGTATAATGTACAGACCCCAGCACTGACACTACCCTTAATACACCTCACTGTATAATGTACAGACCCCAGCACTGACACTTTCCTTAATATACCCCACTGTATGATGTACAGACCCCAGCACTGACACTACCCTTAATACACCTAACTGTATAATGTACAGACCCCAGCACTGACACTACCCTTAATACACCTCACTGTATAATGTACAGACCCCAGCACTGACACTACCCTTAATACACCTCACTGTATAATGTACAGACCCCAGCACTGACACTTCCCTTAATATACCTCACTGTATAATGTACAGACCCCAGCACTGACACTTCCCTTAATATACCTCACTGTATGATGTACAGACCCCAGCACTGACACTTCCCTTAATATACCCCACTGTATGATGTACAGACCCCAGCACTGACACTACCCTTAATACACCTCACTGTATAATGTACTGTACAGACCCCAGCACTGACACTACCCTTAATACACCTCACTGTATAATGTACAGACCCCAGCACTGACACTACCCTTAATACACCTCACTGTATAATGTACAGACCTCAGCACTGACACTTCCCTTAATATACCCCACTGTATGATGTACAGACCCCAGCACTGACACTACCCTTAATACACCTCACTGTATAATGTACTGTACAGACCCCAGCACTGACACTACCCTTAATACACCTCACTGTATAATGTACAGACCCCAGCACTGACACTTCCCTTAATATACCCCACTGTATGATGTACAGACCCCAGCACTGACACTACCCTTAATACACCTCACTGTATAATGTACTGTACAGACCCCAGCACTGACACTACCCTTAATACACCTCACTGTATAATGTACAGACCCCAGCACTGACACTTCCCTTAATACACCTCATTGTATAATGTACAGACCCCAGCACTGACACCTCCCTTAATACACCCCACTATAGCATATTGTATTACAGTCGTAACACAACGACTGTAATACAATATTATACTCCCCTTCTCTTAATACACCTCACTGTATGATGTACAGACCCCAGCACTAGCACTTACCTAAATACAATGACTGTATGTTGCACTGACACTTCCTTTAATACACCCCACTGTATGATGTACAGACCCCAGCACTGACACTTCTCTTAATACACCCCACTGTATAATGTACAGACCCCAGCACTGACACTTTCCTTAATACACCACACTGTATAATGTACAAACCCCAGCACTAACACTTCCCTAAATGACGGTATGTTGCACTGACACTTTCCTTAATACACCTCACTGTATGATGTACAGACCCCAGCACTGACACTTTCCTTAATACACCACACTGTGTAATGTACAGACCCCATCACTGACCCTTCCCTTAATACACCTCACTGTATGATGTACAGACCTGAGCACTGACCCTTCCTTTAATACACCCCACTGTATGATGTACAGACCCTAGCACTGACACTTCCCTTAATATACATCACTGTATGATGTACAGACCCCAGCACTGATACTTCCCTTAATATACATCACTGTATGATGTACAGACCCCAGCACTGATACTTCCCTCAATACACCTCACTGTATTATGTACGGACCCCAGCACTGACACTTCCCTTAATACACCCCACTGTATGATGTACAAACCCCAGCACTAACACTTCCCTAAATGACGGTATGTTGCACTGACACTTTCCTTAATACACCTCACTGTATGATGTACAGACCCCAGCACTGACACTTCTTTTAATACACTGATGTACAATGTACAGACCCCAGCACTGACACTTTTCTTAACACAACGACTGTAATACAATATTATACTCCCCTTCCCTTAATACACCTCACTGTATGATGTACAGACCCCATCACTGACACTTCCCTTAAAACACTGACTGTATAATGTACAGACCCCAGCACTGACACTACCCTTAATACAATGACAGTATGTTGCACTGAAATTTCCATTAATACACCTCACTGTATGATGTACAGACCCCAGCACTGACACTACCCGTAATACACTCACTGTATAATGTACTGTACAGACCCCAGCACTGACACTATCCTTAATACAATGACGGTATGTTGCACTGACATTTCGCTTAATACACCCCACTGTATAATGTACAGACCCCAGCACTGACACTACCCTTAATACACCTCACTGTATGATGTACAGACCCCAGCACTGACACCTCCCTTAAAACACTGACTGAATGTTGTACAGACCTCAGCACTGACACTTCCCTTAATACACCACACTGTATGATGATGTCTGAAGGCCCAGCTGGGGTGTACTAACTAATAACCGAACTAAAGGCGATGCTGCATAGGATTTACCACTAAACAATAATTCTAGTTGGAAAATGCAGCTTTGTCTCTGTATTCCAGAACGATCAGTGCTCACAGTGCAGTGTTGCTGCAGTGAGCTACAGACAGATGAATGGGGACGGTCCCTTACGTCTGTCTGGACAGTGAGTGTAATGTTTTAGATTTTTATCATGTCTGGCAGTGTGTGACAGTGAGTACGAGTGTGTAGATGCTGTGCTGGTTCCCAAGAATAAAACTGCTGTTCCTAGAAATGAAATGAAGTGATGGCATGCTGGAAACTTTTGATAGGTTCAAAGAACCATATTTGGCTCTCATTCATTTAAGTGAAATGAGAGTTATAGATGGATATTTTACTGGGAATACAGTACCAGTATAACCGGAATAACTTAAAATTGTTTAGCCCATTAATCTGATCATAAATAGGAGAGGCATGTAATGCAACTGGCAGAGATGTAGCAGGTGAAAATGTGGTTATAAGCCTGTATTTGAAATATTAGTTTTTAGGGTTAATTTGCTTGAGTACTGAATGTTAATAGAATTATTCCCGTGTATACATCGCCAAGACATGATTTATTATTTCTTGAACAGTGTAGAAGGTTTATCAGAATCTCTTGAGGTTTTGTTTATGGGCAGATATACTTAGCAACATCTCGGTTCATTTCAGTGTACTGTCTACAGTCAGGGTTGATTACAAGGTCTTTATCATTTCTGCTACACACCACAGCAGCACCACACTATCCATCATGCTCTGTGCTTAGACACTCCTTTATTATTTTTTATGAATATTCTGACCTATTCTAGCACATTAGAAACAGTATACAGATACACAGGATACATATATACAAGCAGCAGCGACGTGAAGTGTTTCCTTCACAGCCTTTCATTTTAAAGTGCAAAATAATAATCGTGATATTGATGATAGCATGCTTGCATTTGGCTCATGTGGTAGAGGAACCTTAGCAAAATGGAATGTTTTTTTTTTTGTTACATAATGCACACTAGGTACTGATAATGTTTTGAATGCTGTATTTGGTTTGTATTATATAAGCAAAAAAATAATAAAAAGTCAAGAGCCAGTATCGTCGGAATTAAATAATCAAAGAAATAAAATTTCTTCTTCTCACACAATCTATCCTGAGCTCGTTTCATGTGCTATGTGTATGTATTTGTGTTATATCTGCATCTATTAGATCTGGATTTCTATTAAGCTTAATTTCTCATTTTATTCAGATTAAGAGAAAAGACAGGTGGGGTGGAGGTGCTTTTACACCTGTAAGGGTGGATGTACACTGTGTGATATCGGCCTAACTCATGAGAACGGCCGTGCCGGTCACAGCTGTATATGTATATCATTAATCTTTTTATTCTGATGTTTAATCAGACTGTATTATCAGACACTGTGGACTCAAAATGTGAGAGACGTTACAACAGTATTTATAGTTATACTAAGCAATGGACTTAATAATAATAACACTAATTAATACCAATTATTGCCATTGTTTACATCCATTACATCATTTAAACCGCATGCCTAAATCAGCACACTCTTGCCATAAAACGGCGACGCCGTCCTGGAAAGTGACTACATTATCTATTCTGACTCGTAGCTGTGGTGAGTTTATGGTCGTGACTGTTGCTGTTGGGTTTTATCACACAAACATGTACTGAAACTGTAGTCTCAGGTTTCAGTGTGCACATATATATATATATATATATATCAGGCCCGTAGCCAGCCTAGTGCAAGGGGGGGTTCTTTTTTTTACAAAAGTGGTCCTTTTTTCTCAGTATTTTGTATTTGAATATTTACTCATTTTGTATTTCATTTTGAGGTTTAAATACTGCATTTTAGTGACATGTGCTAGATTGGCTTGTCTGCTGGTATCATAATGTGCATGCTTTTGAAAAATATTACCAATAATTATCTAATAATAATAATATACAAATATCACGGGGAAAAGATGATCAGTTAATGTACTTACATGACTGTGGGATGAATAAAAATTATTTTTATTTTCTTATTTTATTTTATGCTTTATTTAACAATTATTCATGATATACTTTATTCGAATGCTGTCTACACCGCATATAGACACTAGAGAGCATCGCCTATGGTTAATAGAATAATTTAATAAATTTACTAATTTAATATAATAATGTATTAATTCAAAATAAAATGTTAATAAATCCTAATACCATGCATGGTCAAGCAGGTTTGTTTACGCATTGAACTCGTCGTTTCTTCTTTTCTTTTTTGATAGATTAACATTATTTAACATAATAAATTCACAGATCCATCAGATAGGCTCCTGTCTGTTAATGTTTATTTAAGATGTTACAGACTTGTCATAGCCATTCAGACTGCTCAAGAAAAGGCACAAGAGAACTATTCTGTGTGTGATGTGGGGTTGACGATTAGCTACCACTTAACTAGCGTTAGCAATTTAATCTAGAGGTAGTAACAGACTTACTCTGTTTGCCAGTCTTTTTGAACATATTGTGGCGTGGGCGGGGTTTCGATTAGGAACCATCATGCTTTGCGGGGGGGGGGGGGGGGGGGTTGTTATGTGTTCACCCTGTTGGGGATAGGTGTTTGGGTTAGTGGCTTTGGCCAGGTTGTTTGTGTGTGTGTGTGTGTTAGAAGTGTGTCTTGTAGATTGTTGACTTTGTTGACTTGGAAAAAAAAAAAGAAAGTGCTGTTTATGTACCCAGCCGAATAAAATACTCCCAGCCATTTGCATTGGGCAGTGAGGAAGCTCACTCGCCTCTCCAAGTTCATTCTTAGCGGTGAAAAACGCTACAATATGTTCAATATTCTGCGATAATGACGCTGCTCCCTTCTTTCTCTTCCGTCTCTCCTGCTCTTTCTGACCCGTATATTATACACCGCTGGATGCCGCCGCACAGATTTAAAAACGTCAGTTGCTGCGCAGGTTTGTAACATGTCGCGGGTTTTTTTGTAAATTGTTTTGTAATAAAGTGTTATTTTAAATAATGGGCAACAATTTTAATCCAAAAAAAAAAAAAACAATATTAATAACAAAAAATTCTGGCCCTTGGCAGTGGGGGGTGGGTCGTTCGAACCACCCGAACCCCCCCTGGCTACGGGCCTGTATATACATATATATATATATAAAACCTGCAATAATACAACTTGCCTAGCTCTTAAGGTGCTCATTTCAGTCACAGTGGAGTCACTAAGCCAGTTCTTTCATACTCATCATAATCAACAGACCTCTAACAACTCAAACACTAAAAGTGTGACATCACATCTCTTAATAAGATCATTTCCAACTCAGTGTGAATGTAGGAGAAAAAAAATGGAATTCAAGAAATGAAAAAATATATACTGTACACCAAAAAAACTTAGATAGACAATAATTACTTTGTACATCTGACATGTGACCCTTCCAGTTATTAACAGTATAAAATGGCGGTTAAATAGATGTAAGAAGCAGTAATACGTCAGAAATCGTTATGACTTTAATGCACAGCGCATGTCAGCCTTTTTGTGTCTGTTTATTTGCATTTACAGAGTCGTTTCAATATAACTTGGATGTTGTTTATTCCACAATTATATAAAATTGTTTATAATCATATAGTTGTCTTTTGAGGCAAGTGTGTGAAGAGTTTATACACTGCTACAAATTGACATGTACACTTTATTAGGAGCGCCTGTACACCTGCAGGTCAATGCGGTAATGCCATCAGCCAATCATGTGGCAGCGAAACAGGCAGTCTGGAGTTTCAGCCATCCACAATGGGGAAAATGGGATTTCTGTGATTTTGGCACGGTTGTTGTGCCAGTTGGCCAGTTTGTGTGAGTATAGAATGGGAAGTTTTACATACAAAAGTCACACACGGAATGGTGCGAAAAACAAAACCATGTGTTTCTGTAGGCTGAGACACATTGTTGTCAAAAAGAGATGAGAGGAGAATGACCAGACTATGAACACACTCTGTAGAACCATGGTGAGCAGAAAAGCATCACTGAGGGTGATGGGCTGCACCAGCAGAAGACCACATTAGGTTTCATAAGGATCAGAGGCAACCATGGCACCCAAACAGCACAGCTGAAGCCTGGCAAGGTGATTCCTTTTTCTAATCTTCACCTGTCCAGGTTTGATTGAGTATTGTAGTCCATTGACCTCAAGGTTTGATGTTTGAGGTCGTTAGCTGTCATAAAGACACCTGTGCACCCTAAAATCAGACAAAGTCTAAGTAGATACATGGGGTATCAATGATGATAAGAATGGTGAAGAATCAGCCCAGAACTACACGGGAGGAGCTGGTCAATGCCGTGAAGAGAGCTGGGACCATCGTTTCCAAGGCTACCATCAGTAACACACTAAGACGTCATGGTTTAAAATCCTGCAGCGCACGGAAGGTTCCCCTGCTTAAGTCAGCCCAGGTCCAGGCCCGTCTGAAGTTTGCCAGGGACCATCTGGATGATCCAGAAGAATCATGGGAGAAAGGGAAATTTCATAAACACGCAGATCAGCAACTAGAATAAAGAGAAGTGAAGTGTGGGTTAACATAATATATAATAAATAATTGTTTATCAGTTTGGATTTCTAATAATATCTGTAGGTAAACCATATACCATATATTGTCGGAGTAAAATATGAGGAATAGTTAGCTCCATATGAGATATTTACTTCTTTTGTATTATTGTTTACTGATTTTTCCATTATATCAGCAAAAATGTGGCTTAATTTTTTTATGTTCTGCATGTGTGAAACATTGAGTGTGTACATGATTAGCTCGGTGAGAGCAGTGCAAGCTTTTCATGTGTACAGTAAGTAACGGAGAGAGCAGTTATAGATGAAGCTTGTGATAATAAAGGCCACATGGGAGCCTATTAGATGCAGACGACTGCTTACTGTATGTGATGCTGCACATTCACTGCATTCCATTGTTCATCCTGTAGTGTAACGCTCGCTCGTATGGCTCGGATCATCACCTTCACACAAAGAGAGACAGTTACTGAATAATTCACGCTACCTGTTAAACGCAATACATCTCTACATCTCCCTCTCTGTTAGAACTGCCTATACGGACCTCTTCGCTGCGTGTCAGTGTCTGTGCGTCATATTTTCTCGTATGCGGGAAACAATGTCCTTGGTGGTGACAAAAGCTGGTTTGGAGTATTACAGACGGATATGTTCCAGGCAGCTTCAAACCATGGAAGGTTATTGATTTGAGTGTGTCTGTGAGAACTGAAGCTCAGGTTTCAGCAGGACCGGCCAGTGCGGATCTAATGAAGCACCACTCGGTTTCCAGTGCAGTCCCTGGAGGAAGGAAGAAACAACCAATGTCACAATCAGGATTTTGCAAAATCGCTGTGGCAAAAAAAAACTGTGTGTGTCCTAAGTGTGTCCAGGTTTAATACATCGTTATTTTAGCAAAAACTAATTTCCAAGACAATTTCCACCCCAGTCGATGCACATGGACACGATGCTAACTAGAGCTAATGATGAGTTTATACTCTTATAGTGAGCACATTCCGAACAGCACTGTGCTTTAGTGCG
This sequence comes from Clarias gariepinus, assembly GCF_024256425.1. Lineage (NCBI taxonomy): Eukaryota > Metazoa > Chordata > Actinopteri > Siluriformes > Clariidae > Clarias > Clarias gariepinus. The sequence continues at coordinate 31,043,533 of NC_071111.1, read as the reverse complement.
TGTTATAAACTCTATAATTCTCACTGTTGGTTAGTCTCAGTTTCTGGGAAGTGAAAGTGAAACATGATCCTCTCTCTTACTTCTTTACGGTTACTGTTGTGTGTTTCTTCACTAGGGTGGAGCTTATTTGTCTAAGAGCTCGAGGCAGTGAGACGCCTTTGACGCAGTATACAGAGTATTTAAAGCTGCAGAAAGTGATTATATATATTATTTATATATTATTATTATATTATAATAACGAATATAGAATATCTCGGCTTTGTCTGCTAGCTGTCTCTGCACGCAGAAAGGAAATAAACACAGGTGTTCTACCGAAACGTAAAAACACTGCTCCAGCCAATCAGCACTAGTGGGAGGAGCCTGTGCGCGTCACAGCTTGGGGGGTGGAGGGGGGAAGTGGATGGGTGCAGTAGGAACGAGAGAATAAAAAAGTAGATCTGGGTACTGAAATAAAATGTAAGAAGGGCCAGTCATAAAATTTTCATTAGGATGATGTCTTGAGATTCAGATCGCTTTAAAAAACGAACAGTCTAAAATGTCCATAGCATTTGAAAATATTTACAGTATAGTCAATTTTCAGTCACTACATTATTTTAAACATGTGGACAGTCTGAACCAATGATGGAATACAAACAAACAGTTTTATCTCATAGTGACGCTCCACATTACTGCTTTTTATTAGCCCCACAGTTTCATAACATTTGAGCAAAATGCTTTTAAACTTCCCGCAGGAACATTAAGCGTATATCTGTCCATTCATCTTTAAAGGTTCAGTCTTCATAGTCTACTTTCCACCTTTTCTTGGAGTAAGCCGTGCTGTGTCACATTTTCCTATTGTGTCCTATTGTAAAGAAAAGAAAATGCATTAGATTACTGGTATATTAATTATTCTCATTTTGTAGAAAAGCAGCTTCAGGTTCATCACTCGGTCCGGATCCGGAATGCGATCCGCCATTCGGTGATGCCTGCTGTAGATAGTAATGGTGCGTTTTGGGTTTCAGTCTCCGCTCATTGTAAAAAGGAAGAAATGATGGAGAAACAGCCAAAGAGGACGAGCAACACTTGAGGGTTATTAGACAAGACAAGGGCAAAGAGTCGAGTCGATAAGTGTAGGAGAAGCATTTCACGGTGGAGAGACACACGGTGTGCTCAGAAACATGACAAGCGATGAAGGAAGGGGTTGCTCTGTTCCTGTGTATCTTATCCTGTTTGGTAAAGTTTGCGCTAGCTAATCCCAGTTTGTTAGCTTTGCAGCAGTAGCAGTTTGCTAACCCGCACCTCAAGAGATTGCGGACCCCTTGAGAGCCTAATATTGGGCCCTCGATGTTGAAAAAACAACCCTTTTTAATCTGCATAACATGACACTTAGGGGCCCCTGGAATTGTCCATACTCACCCCGCTGCCTACAAGCCACAGGATCGCTAACGTTAGCTGACATTACTTGCCCTGCCATTGTTCAGCCTAGTGTTAGATCATGTTACTTATCCAAGCTTGCTAGCACAGTGGGATTATTGCGATTGATGAATAATTGGAAATGCTATGTTAGGAAATGTTGGTTTTGGGGGCGGAGCTTCTGAGTTCAAATATCAGCAGGGTTGATTACTGCACCTTTAATAACGTTGCTTTAATTGTAAAATCAGCGTGTGATCTGTTAATAAACCCCCAGCGCTCCCTCCGTATCACCATCGTGCTGAGTCACTGGCATCATGATGTCATTTATAAGAAATCACTGTAAGTTTATTCAGCTGTGCCTCCAGACTTCCACTGTACTGTGACTCTCTACCCACACTGTTACACAGCACTACATGTTAGGTACAGTAAGTACAGACACATCCATAATTAATGGCTCCCTTTATGAAAATGTGCCAAAACAAGCAACATAAAAGCATCCAGGGCCCAACTGCACAATTCTTTCATTTCAAAAATCATTTTATTTAATGGCGTTTTGAATGATATGTGTATGTACACTCTAGGCCCAGCAGGTTTTAAAGAATAGAGGACTACTGATTGTTGTAGAGCAGCTTCAATCAATAAAATAACTAATTAGTCTTACTATATTGACTATTTGAACATTCCCCCATAAAGGGCAACATTTCACACCCTTGTTGTTTCCATTTTGATGATGACAGAGAATCTCAGAGTATAAGAATATTTCCCCCGATCAATACTCAACGTCTGAAAAGTATGTTCATTTATGCACTCAGTACTCTGTCGATGATAATCCTCTGGACAACCGTCAACTCAGCAATCTTCCCCATGGCTGGAGTTACATGTTCTGAACTAGACCTGAAGATAACAGTATGAATAGTATAAATAGTGTATGAGTCCAAATACAAGTATATTAATATTTCCAAATAAACAAAAATGCGTGAAATAAAAAACAATAATTTTACGAAATATCCATAATATTTTGTTTATATATTCAGTGTAGGGATCCACAGACCCTCATGTTCATTAGTAATCATGGTTGTGTGTGGCTTTACATACCAAACTGTAGGCCTGTACAGTATGTAGCTCCACCATACCGTTCATTAGCTCATCTTTTCTGTATTTATGTTCTTTCCCTCACATGTGTGATGGGGCGAAAAACATAAATACCATACAGTAGATACCAAAATATTACTAGACATTAAAGTAGAAGTTCTCCATTTATATTTGTACTTCAGTAGATGTACAAAAGTACCTACCTTAAATTGTACTAAAGTATCTGAGTGTGAATTATCTCACTGCAGCCTCTCCCTACCTCTCTCCCTCCCTCTCTCCCTCTTTCTCTCCCTTTCTCTCCCTCTCTCTCCCTCTCTCTCTCTCTTTCTCTCCCTCTCTCCCTCTCTCTCTTCCTTTCTCCCTCTCTCTCCCTCTCTTTCCCTCTCTCTTCCTCTCTCTCTCCCCCTCCTTTCCTCTCTCCCTCTCTCTCCCTCTCTCTCTCTCTCCCTCTATCTCTCCCTTTCGCTCTCTCCCTCTCTCTCCCTCTCTCTCCCTCTCTTTCTCTCATTGTTGCATGATGTGCATATAATAGTCTGCAGGTGGCGATATTCCAAATACCCAAGTGCTACACACCATAGTGTGCTTATGCGACACATAAAGGCATAAATGTGAGACGTCTTTGCCGTAGGATGTAGTGGAGTAAAAATAAAGCGCTCACTAATAAAATTACTAAAGCACAGAACAGATCGCTTAAAGCTGAACTGATGTGCTGATCGTTTTTTAACCATAGTGATGTTTACAGTAAAAGTCGGGAAAAAGTCAGGAAATCAGTCCAATTCAAGTTTTTATAACGTGTATTCACCACACTACTCCATGCCTGTGAAACATGGACACTGGAGAAAAAAGGACAGTGCAAAATTAAATGCTATAAAAAGATTTGGATAAAATAAAAGCAAAGAGGTCAAATTAAAGAATCCAAAGGGATCTCAGGCAGAAAAAATTTTTTTTAAAAAAAACTATTGGCGAAGTTAGTTATCAGGGAGTGTAAATTAGGTCTGTTTGGACATGGAGACAGGACCGGAGAGGACAGATTCCTCAAATTAATGATGAAGAAAACCAGAAATTGGAAACTGCGAGTAGGAAGGCCAGCAAGGAGAGAGATTGATGACATAATAGAACGATTAGGAGTGGGAGAGCGGACAGCAAAAGTGTAAAAATGGCTAAGAAAAGAAAAGGATTCTGAAAAATATGAGACTAGGAGAGAAGATCACCACTGGCTTCCTACAGAGGTTTAGATAACGATGTGCAGGAAACCTCATATAAGTGGAGAGGTGATGACTTTAGAGTGATGCACCTGGAATATTCTTCCTTAAATCCCCAGAGGACGGCTGTAACGGGTGATGATCATACCACCACAGTGATGACTTCACCAACTGTGTTCATCAAGTAATTGGGCGTATGAGACATCAGTGGTGTCTGTGACGAGTAGCGATAGTAACGTCACTACCTGACTCGATCTGATCAGCTCTGATCTGATTTATTACGCTTTCCAGTGAAGATGTCAGTTGCTGAAACACATTCTTAAAAGGTTGGGTTGGTTTCAGGGATCAAGCATTCCATCTCGCGCCGTGTTACTGTGTGCTCTTTGTTACAGGTGTGTGGACGCTGGGTTGTGTATTGTCCAAAATATGATGATTTGTTCATTGGTAGCTAATCAGGGACCTACAGGCCCGGGCTGCACTCTGTCTGATGTTCTTCTCATACCAATATATATGTCCTCCTGTCTTGTAGTGTCTTAACAGTTTTGTCTCTATTCTCATTTAATTTCTTCCTTTTTTTCCTGTTACACTCAGGCCTTTAGCCAGGCATATACGACCCAGAGGAAGGTAGCAGAGGACAGTGAGACCAATGAGGAAGCACTCCTACAAGAGTCTGCCACCAAAGAGGCGTATTACATAAGCCGTTTGCTGAATCAGCAGACCGAACTGAAGCACAGCCGCTCTCAGGCCTCCAACACACAGGCGGAGAATGAAAGACTCAGCACCATCCTGCAGGAACTTAGAGAGGTACTGTCTCAAGAAAAAGCTTCCTTTGGCTGGGTAGTCTCATCTGTCTCATCAGTTCAGAGATGCTGAAGACCTGGCTGTAACCGAGTTCACGTACAGTATAAGAGTGTGTCTGGGAGTTTTGCAGGCTTTGTCTAAGAAATTATTTGTATTTATCCGTGTTCATATTGTAGTGTTTTCAACCAGAGAAGTGACAAGATTCCTTCAACTTTCTCGAGCTGTCTCGCTCCAAACCATTCTTCTTCTCTTTTTTTAAGAACAATGAGATGCTGGAGTTACAAAGGAGCAGGATGAGAGAAGAAGCGAGAGAGTATAAGTTCAGAGAGACGCGGCTGCTGCAGGACTATACCGAACTCGAGGAGGAGAACATCAGTCTGCAGAAACTGGTGTCCACTCTCAAACAGAACCAGGTATCTGAGCACAGACACACCCAGAGACTACTGCATGGGCAGAATCATCTGGTAAAATAAGTATTAATATATATACATATATATATACACTCACCATTCTAGTGAGATATCAAGATGTAGTTACTGTAAGAAGGCCAAATTGTTATGGCTAAACAACTGGGTAACTCCAAAACCGCAGATCTTGTGGGATGTTCCAGGTCTGCAGTGGTCAGGACAGACCAAGGAAGGAAAACCAGTGAGCCAGTGACAGGGTCCTGGGTAGCCAAGGCTCACTGATGAACATAGTCTGATAGGAGTGCTAGCGTAGATCATATTGAGGACAAGGTTCATGCTAGTTTCAGTAAATAGGTGTTGGAACAAACAGGTCATTACGGGGAAGCCTACTCAACATTAGGCAGATGGCCATAATGTTCTAGCTGATCAGTGTATATGAAGTCAAATGGTTAATTCTCTCCCCTCAAGGTGGAGTACGAAGGCCTTAAACATGAGATCAAGGTTTTGGAGGAGGAGACAGTGTTGCTGAACAGCCAGTTAGAAGACGCGCTGCGTCTGAAGGATATCTCCGAGAGCCAGCTGGAGGAGGCGCTGAATGCTTTGAAGAGTGAACGTGAGCAGAAGAACAGCCTCCGTAAGGAACTAGCCCAGCACCTCACCCTGTGCGACGGACCTTTCTCTTCAGCCACTGCCCACCTGCTCGCCCTCGGCTCGGCGCCCCCTAGCGGCAGTGCCACCCCGACTGCTGCCACCTCCCCAGGCAGCGAGGATGGTGGGAAATGCAACGGACTTCTTCTACAGGGTTCAGCTGGAAAAGCACTGGGAAGACTAACCCTGGAATTAAGAGGAACGGGTCAGAGGAAACATAGCGACTCCACGACCCCTGACCTCTTCAGTGAGCTCCACCTCAACGAGATTCAGAAACTTAAACAACAACTGCAGCAGGTGCGTTTGGTTACAGTTTTTAACCACAGTTTTTGCTCAACCGATTTTAAAAAGTATAATACATAAATTATTGATATATGCAATTAGTGATCGTAAATGTGTAGTTCGTAATTTTAAATATTTGCTTCTAATAGAAATGAAACAGTTAGTATCTCTACAGCTGATATTGGTGAAACCTTCCCTTATCTCTAAGACAAACTGGGTTCAACCAGTTTAAACTAATTTTGTGCTGGATGAGTATAGCATACTCATGTCATACGACAGCAGATACATTGCAGTAATTCGTCCACAGCTTGTTGGGTTATGTGTAAAACCTAAAAGTCAGGAATGACTGCACTAATATCAGCTCATTATTTCAGGCTTGGTCAGTGCATTTATCAGCGTCTGTCAGGTTCTCTATATAAGGGCATTTTAATTAATATGGAATTGTTGGAAACACTCTTTTTCTTGTCTTGGTTTACTATCAATTAATTTCTAAGAACTTGGCCAAAAACCTGTCATTTCAGAAGCGTCAAATTATTAGGCAGCATCAAGCAAAGAAAACAACTAAGGAGACTAAGGAACAGTTGGTGAAGTTGTATGGTTAAAAAAGAAATGCGTTGTGTTGAATAGTAAAAGTAAGAGCATTTCTATACATACACGCATACAATGTGATGAGAACTTACAGGATCGAGACTAAACAGCTGTGAGTTTATAAGAAAAACATCAAAGAAAACACAGAAAGAAAGGTCTGATGAGTCCAGACTGAGCCAGAGCGATGGGCGCATCAGGATAAGAAGGGAAACTCATGACGCGATGCATCATGCATTGTGGCCACTGTACAATCTTTACTGAAAAAGTCTAAAATATCAGAAAAAAGTAGGATGTTTGTGGGCAGGTGCATGGTACAGTAACAATACAGTAGCAACAATGTGTGGCAAATCACCTGGAGGCACAAATTAGGAAGAAATCATTAAATTCAAGGAAAGACAAAGAACAAAACCACAACAAGCAGTGTACAGGATCAGGGGTAGCTTGGTGTTTAAGACAGAAGATCGGAAAGTCCCAGGGTCAAACCCCAGCATTACCACTTTTGGGCCCCTTAGTAAGGCCCTTAATTGGGGCTCAGATGTTAAAAAAAAAAAAAAAAAAAAAGTTGCTCTGGATAAGGGTGTCTACCAAATGCATGTTTCGGAGATGATCAGGGAGATAATTAATGAGGTTAGGTTTCGTCTGTAACAGTTCTATTTGAAACCCAGACACTGTAATAAAGACACTTTAACCCTCTGCTAACCATCACTCCAGTAAACCTACTGTAACTACTCTAATTGGTTTGTTTGTATATGGAAGTAAGGGACACAATGGCTGTTTTGCCTTTCAGGTAGAGCAGGAGAAGACATCTGCACTGAATAGTCTACAGGAGTGTGAAACACAGCTACGACACACACAGTGTGCCCTGACTGAACAGTATGAGAGGGCACGGCACCTCCACCAGCGAGTCTGTATACCACACCAGCAGGGAAGCGCCATCGAGACTGGTGATGAGGACAAGACCATGACAGAGACCAAGAGCACCTCATGGGCATCTGAAGACCTGCAGCGCCTGGGCTTCGAGCTGTTGCAGTGTAAGTACAAACTAGCAGTGACGGAGGTGGTGAGGCTCAATGGTGATCTGAAGGACCTTCAGGAGAGGCATAGAGAGTGTGTGGAGCAGGCGGGACGGGCAGAGGAACAGACCCAGGTCCAGCTACAGACTCTTAAAGCACAGGTCACTTGCCTGGAATGCAGGTGCCGTGAGGGGAGGGAGAAGGAAGCAGCACTTCAGCGAGAGCTAAAGAAAGGTAATGCTTCTTCCCTGGAGTACCACAACACCCTGGCTGCAGCCCAGGATGAGCTGGCCTCCTTCAGTGAGGAACTGGCTCAGCTTTACCATCATGTCTGCATGTGCAACAACGAAACACCTAATCGGGTAATGCTGGATTATTACCGCCAAGGTCGGACCCCCCCACGTGCTACATCTGGAGGTCTTAAGGCACAGGAAGACCATCGGGTCCTCCTGACGCCAAGGCTGGCACGCCGCTTGGCGGCTATCAATGCTGCCACGTCTTCCACCTCGACCCCGAGTGACTCACAAAGCCCCACAGACTCGCCCTCCAAAGATCCCCTCAACTCAGAGGACAGCCCAGTGCACGCAGCTGTCAGTGCCTCTTCGTCATCATCGTCCTCATCCCCGGCACCCGATTCGCCTGCAAGCTCAGACATCCGGCGGGAGCCCATCAACCTCCAACACCTGAACGCCATTATCCGAGACCAGATCAAGCATCTGCAGAAGGCTGTGGACCACTCACTACAGCTATCTCGGCAAAGAGCAGCAGTCCGCGAGCTCGCACCGCTGTTTGATAAGGAAAAGGAGGCTTGTATGGAAGAAATACTTAAGCTTAAATCCCTCCTGAGCACCAAGAGAGAGCAGATTGCCACGTTGCGCCTGGTGCTTAAAGCCAACAAGCAGGTAAGCTACTCGGTGCTTTTATCAGATGGTAGCAGCTCGTTGATTACACTTGCTGTTGGTGCACTGGGGGTGTACAAAGCTCTGACATTTTATTGCTTCCTTTTTATAAGGGCTTGTTCTTGTCCTTTGAAAAGCACAATCTAGCTTTTTCGTCTCGTAGGCAAATTTTGGTTAATCAAAATCACTGTACTATATCGAGTACTGAGTAATCCACTTTAATGTCAGGGCTTTCTCCCCATTTCTTGACCAAACTATTTAAATGTAAAAGCATGCATTTAATAAAGGATTTACTGATTTGCCCATAAGATCATTGCTGCAGGTTTTTAGATATTTTAATGAAAAGTCAAAGCCTGAGTTTACATTTGTCATATGAACGTAGCGTGATTCTTTCATAACTGGGTCAGTATTTCAGCCGGGATTATGAAAAAGGTTCCACCTTATGTTCAACTTCGAAGATAATTTTAGGGTGGAGCAGTTATTTCACACTACAGTACAAGTTTTCATATTCTCACTGTTCCACCCCCTATGAGCAACATCATTCTGAACACACCAAGGCTGTGGTATGCATCTGACACAGGGAGTGCAGGGGCCTTAATCAGAGTCATTCTGAAAGTTTCTATTAAAACTACTGAGTCATTCTGAAACATTCATTGTATGCAAACATGCTTTGGTTTTGTGTGTGCCAGACTGCAGAAATGGCTCTGGCGAACCTGAAAAGCAAGTACGAGACCGAGAAGCGGATGGTGACTGAGACCATGATGAAGCTGCGTAACGAGCTGAAGGCACTAAGAGAGGACGCTGCCACATTTTCCTCACTGAGGGCCATGTTTGCTACACGGTGAGAACCTGAAAAGCATGAATGTCCAACAGCATGATATAACACCTCAAGCTGGGAGAGTTTAGTTTACAGCACGAGTGTCGGTGGCAGTCCGGCCAGTTACAGTAGTTTTAATGCTGGATTTTAAAAGAAGTGCATGAGACATAATGATAAAAATGAATTAGAGTAACAGTTTCATCATCTGCCCTGGTGCATTCTGCCCCTCCTGCTTTATTTTTGCCTTTGGTCCTCCAGGTGCGATGAGTATTTAAATCAGCTGGACGAGATGCAGAGGCAGCTTGCGGCAGCAGAGGATGAGAAGAAGACGCTGAACTCACTCCTCCGCATGGCTATTCAGCAAAAACTGGCACTTACGCAGCGTCTGGAAGACTTGGAGTTCGACCACGAGCAGTCACGGCGCCCCCGCATGGGCAAGACGGCCAAACTGAGGACCACACCTCCCAAAGTAAGTGGAACAGCCACCTTGCCCCTTAATGACACCTCAGCCGCAGTAGCCGAAGCGGTTGCAGAAACCTCAGCTGTCTCGTCCCCTAGCCTAGACACTCCTTTACTCTCTTCTGACCCAGGTAGTCCTCCCTCTCTGGAAGCCCCTTCCTCTCCTGCCGCATCTTTTTCCTCCTCCTGGACCCCCCCGACTACACCCTACAGCCGGGGCCACACCCACTGGACGGTGGGGATGCGGACATACACGGTGGAGCCGCATTCCTACGGTGTGGACCTTCACGCCACCAGTATGTCCCGAACCACCAGCTTGGCCCGTCGCTATGCAATCGAGTCGCTCTATTCGGCGGGTTCACGCCCCGCCTCACCGTATCGCTCACCCATACTAGGCACGTACCGCTCCACCTGGAGCTCGCCCAGATCTCGTCCACTCTCCACAATCCTAACGCACTCCACCCACACATCCAGATACACCTCCCCATCTTCGTCCTCGTATGGCTCGCCACACCATCGAAGCTACCCTTCTCAGCACCCCCGCTAATGAAGGCTCAGTGGGGTGGCACAGAGAGGAGGACAGACTGGTTTCCTGTGGTTTTATAGTTTCCTTTGCGACTGTTTTTCTGCTCAGGGATTCTGTGGAGCACAAACGGCCCTGCCTTCCTCCAAGAGACAGCTAATCAGCTCTCAGAATGCTGTGTCTGACCTCTCACTCTGTTCATTCTGTCGTCAACTCGCTGGGCCTTTTCAGTGCAAGCCTCCCGAACCATAGAGATTACGTTTATTTGAGTGTTAACTGGACGTGGAGGCGGCGGTATCAGACTTAGGCGTTTCTGTTCTGTTTAAATGTGAACACGTAATTATGACAAACCATTCGATTGACATTAAAGTGTCTTTAAGTCATTACTGAAGACGGAAATATGCACTGAATAATCCACCACTGTGTAACAGCTGTATGACTTTTTTTTTTTATTTAAAGAATGACAAGGGATTAAATAAGAAGGTTTTTTATTTAATGATTGTATGAATTAAGGCCTTTTTTTCTGCTTAAGCGAATGCAGGTTTAGTTTTAGTGTTGCTTTGTGTTTTATACTGTCATTAACGCCAGCTCGCCTTCTCTGCTAATGAGATTTCAGACATACAGATTTTTTTGTGTTTTTTCTTTGTGATCATGTACAGTCTCTGGTCTGTTCAGTATCACATGACATGTAGCGTGTCCATTTTCATCTAAAGAAATGACGAACATGCCAACACTTCCCACTGTTAGAGTCCTGGTTGCACATTGCCTCAGTTTGCTCTAATTTGTTTTTTTTAGCATTTCATGAAAACAAAACAACACCACTGTGGCTACACGGTGTAAATATGGACATTTGACGATATGAAACATTTGAATGAAACAAAGCAATGACTTCATTGAATGTACGCTTAATAAAGTGATATCATGTCTAATATGTACAAACAAAACTCAGGGAATCGCATTGTTGCTCCTGTAATGGAGGCGTAAAGCAGTATGAGTGGCATACATCATTTACAACTTAAGCGGTGTCCTATTTTTTATTAATTGATTAATTAATTTTTGAGTTTATTTATAGTGTCTTATAAATTTCCTTTGATTTTAATCGTAGTGTTTTGCTGTTCATGTAATTCTTGGGTTTTAATTTCATTTCATTTAAGTATGATGGACAGTAATTTTTCTCCAGATTGTATTGCCATTCAGACTGTTCTCTAAACCATTACATCATCTCCGGCCTTATCCCCAGTCACCCACACAGTGATGATCCCAGCACAGACACTGAATGCATACGAAGGCGCCGGTCTTCATTTAGTCTGTGTCTTTGAGCCGTGTCCCGCTGTCTGAGCTGGACTTACAGGGAGACTGAAGCACTTGACAAGTTCCCGAGCTCCACCTCGTCCAGTTTAACACACTTCTCACTCGTTAGACTTGTGTTAGGTTGTACTGGTGTTCTCGTGCGGCCAGCAACACACATCACAGGTGATCATCGGCCCCTGTAGTATTTAAACACTGTAAATAATCCAAACATTAGTGTTTCTGTTATTCACGACGAGATAAACACATTGTTGTATGATGCTCTGGCCTTGTAACGTTGTACAGTTGGTCAGACATGGAGGAACGGCGGCCTTGTGATGGTGTGTGTCAGGAGCGAAACCTCTCAGAGAAACCTCTCAGACCTCCTCTGTGTGGCAACCATTCTTTTTGCACCTTCTCTCCTTCTCCACATACACACACACGTGCGTCCGCCCCCCCTGCCCCCCCCCCCACCGCCCCCCACCGCTTTTAAGGCACCGACCTCAAACATGTCAAATGCTTCAGTACTGTACTCACCCCTGTAACACCGCAGACGGCAGCTTGTTTCTTTTTTCTGTCTGTTTCAACGTCTAGTTAATACCATATAATGTACACTGGGAATTTAGTCCAAATCATGTCTGTATCTGTGTCTTTTCCACCGGGTGTAGTGTGACCTACAGCGTGGCTCACTCCTGCGGTCTGAGGGTCTTTCTGTAAGGCAGACTGTTACTACTGAACATGAGCACGTGTCAGTAGAGAATACAGGACAGCCCTAACACTCCAGTGCATTGTACAGTGAACATCATGTGTATATGCCTCCTTATTATTATTGTAAAGAACACATAAAAGACCTGCAGTAATTATGTCTCTGTGTGTCTTCTCGTATTGTACACACAGTGGAGTCATTTTCAGACATTGGTCTGAAATGTTTTCAGTGATCATGCAACTTGACCTAAAAGACGAGCCTGCTGTTTCCTTGTCCTGTCTTTCTGTATTTCAGATGTATTTGGATGTATCTCTGTTTCTTTGTCACACACATATTATGGCCGTTTTATAATCATCCAAAACAAATTATGATGTTATACATTTAATACAGAAAATGTGTGTTCCAAAGAAGCTACTCCTGAAGTTGCAACATGGAAGTGACCCATCTTACTTCCCTAACATTTTCTAGTTGCTAACTTCAGCCGTTTTGGAGAGATGATTTTATATGTGACCCAAAAATGGCAATTTTTTAGCGTTATACTGTCTCACTTTAAACAACAATCATTTAAAATATAAATTATTTATATTAATTTATACTAAAATTTGTGTAAAAAGGATATGACCTGTAAAAATAGGTGCTTAAATTAAAGCTTCTGTGCAAAATGAAGGATTTTTCCCCAAAAAGACTGTAGTGTCCGTAACCATGTCACATTCACGTTGCAATATCATAACAATTTAGCATTTTAGAATTATACACTTTTTCAGGTTTATGTTTTTTCATGTGAAATCTAAATTGGCCGAGTTTCATCTGAATGATAATTAAAATCATTGAAAGATTTGAATAAAAAAAAGTTACAGACACTAAAACATAAAAAGCTATGAAACTGTATTTAGGAAATGTGTTTCTTTTTATCTAATAAAAATATAAATGTGTGTGCATATATACATGCATTATATTGCATGTTAATATACATATATACATATTTCATGAGAAATGATTCTATCTCCAAAATGAACTTTTTCACTTGGGTGAGACACTTTTTAGCACCAACACCATGTTTTGGCTGAATACGATCGTACAGTGGTTTAAAGTGACGGTTTCAAAATAATCTTAAACCAGAAACAAATCTGAACCTCAGCACTCGAGTTGTTTTGTGATGGACATCGTTTTTTAAACTAGTAATCTAGCCATAGTTATAAGATATAATAATATAATCTGGAAACCCTGAGACAAACCTGCAGAGTAATGCAGTATTTAATATTACAGGTAAAGCAAACACACGCATGTAGGACAGGACCTCCGGCCTGGTTTCAAAAAGACGGAAATGTCACAGGAACCCCAGCACTGTGCAGTGAAAGGTGTCCTTGGCTGATTATGTATCTAATGCAGTTGCACTGTTTGAACAGTAGAGGTCACAATCTGTACAACCCCTTGAGTTAAACTTGAGAGAGAGAGAGAGAGAGAGAGAGAGAGAGACTGCATTCTTTCATGCCAATACCAGGACTCATCTGCACTGTACAGTGACCCATAGATCCAGATCCAAAGGACTGACATGCATTATACTGTAGTTCATAACACACACACACACACACACACACACACACACACACACACACACACACACACACACACACACACACACGAGACCCAGAACGCCAAGTGAACACCTGAAAATGTCAGATCTCACAGTATAGAACCGCCCCAAACTCTTGGGTAATGAATAGTGCTGAACCCAAACACACCCACTTCAGTGCAATGGGGAATCAACCTCACTAAACATGTGGGACTTAAATATATAAAAATAGTTAAGAGAACTTAGCTGTCAGGAATCCAGAAAAGAAATAAAAAACAGTAATAAGAAGAAAAGAGAAAAGAGAAGTGTGGCCAGTCTATCTAATAATAAAGATGTAATACAGCTGCAAAGCAACAATGAACGGGCCCAAGCACCTGCGCCATCACCGCCTGGGAGCATTACACAACCTGTGTACTTTTCGAGTGTCTTAACACCTTCAAAAAGCCCCTGATGCTGAAAAAAAACCATCATACTATGATTTCACTCTGTGATATCCCCCAAAAAATTATCAGCATGAGTTTAAGATCTCACCACAACAGTTTGAGATATAAAGAATCCCTTTGTGATTTTGCATCCTCAATGTCTTGAGATCGTATTGGCCCCTAGAAGAAGTATATATCCAATATCATTGGTTGCGTTTTGCAAATACCCCAAAATCACTGACTTCTTGATGAGTATATACATACATACTTTCGGCTGGCTTTGATCTTTTGACTGCTATCGTTATGGGGTCGCCACAGTGGACCACTCAACTTGGTACAGGTTTTAAACCGGATGCCCTACATGATGCAACCCTACCATTTTTATCTGGGCTTGTGACCGGCACTGCATCCTGTGGCTTGGTTTGGGCATTGACTTGGGCCTTCTGGAAGCCAGCAAGAAACCCACCACTGCCCACATATATATATATATTTAAAGAGAGAGAGAAAGAGAGAGTGAGACTACTGTATGACGTGCAACACGAAAGTAGTTCAGGTCAATGAGATCTAAAAGTGTACCGGGTTTTGCATGTATACATGTAAGTGTGTAAGCGCTATGCAGCGAAACCTCATGTGAAGCCCCTCTGCCATGCCCAGGACCAGCTGCCCAGGCGTCCTCTTGGCAGCAGATTCCAAACTGTGTGCTGATTTTTTCATTAGAAAACAGAAGTTAGGTAAAGTTTATCTAAAGTGATCTAATAAACATCTAATATCTAAATATAAAATATAATAATAAAATAATTAGGGATAAAAACAGTGGGCTAAGGCATAATGTAACACTATATAAGCCCAACATCATTATGTTAAACCAGTAGTTTTAAAGCATGCGACCTTATACAACAACAACACAATATAAAATGCCTTTTTGTGAATATGCACAAAATGATATTTTCATGCTTGAGCCCCACGTTCACTACGTCTATACCACGGGAAAATTAGTATTTAGTCAGACACCAAATGTGCAAGTTCTCCCACTTAAAAATTATGGTGGAAAATAAATATTTGGTCACCTACAAACAGGCAAGATTTCTGGCTCTCACAGACCTGTAACTTCTTCTTTAAGAGGCTCCTCTGTCCTCCACTCGTTACCTGTATTAATGTCATCTGTTATCAGTATAAAAGACACCTGTCCACAACCTCAAACACTCACACTCCAAACTCCACTAGGTCTAAGGGGACCTAGTGAATGACCTGCAGAGAGCTGAGACCAAAGTAACAAAGGCTACCATCAGTAACACACTGCGCCGCCAGGGACGCAAATCCTGCAGTGCCAGACGCGTCCCCCTGCTTAAGCCAGTACACGTCCAGCCCCGTCTAATGTTTGCTATAGAGCATTTGGATGATCCAGAAGAGGATTGGGAGAATGTCATATGGTCAGATGAAACCAAAATAGAACTTCGTGTTTGGAGGAGAAAGAATGTTGAGCTGCATCCAGAGAACACCATACCTACTGTGAAGCATGGGGGTGGAAACATCAGGCTCTGGGGCTGTTTTTCTGCAAATGGACCAGGACAACTGATCTGTGTAAAGAAAGAATGAATGGATCCATGTATCGTGAGATTTTGAGTAAAAACCTCCTTCCATCAGCAAGGGCATTGAAGATGAAACGTGGCTGGGTCTTTCAGCTTGACAATAATCCCAAACTCACCGCCCGGGCAACGAAGGAGTGGCTTCATAGGAAGTATTTCAAGGTTCTGGAGTTGCCTAGCCAGTCTCCAGATCTCAACCCCATGGAAAATCTTTGGAGGGAGTTAAAAGTCCGTGTTGCCCAGCGACAGCCCCAAAACATCACTGCTCTAGAGGAGATCTGCATGGAGGAACGGGCCAAAATACCAGCAACAGTGTGTGAAGACCTTGTGGAGACTTACAGAAAACGTTTGAACTCTGTCACTGCCAACAAAGTGTATATAACAAAGTACTGAGATGAAATTTTGTTATTGACCAAATACTTATTTTCCACCATAATTTGCAAATAAATTCTTTAAAAATCCTACAATGTGATTTACTGGATTTTTATTATTAAAAAAAAAAAAAATTTGTCTTATTTTTTTATGTAAGTGGGAGAACTTGCACAATTGGTGGCTGACTAAATACTTATTTTCCATGTGTAGTAGTATGTGCAGTCGCACCACTTAGACCCTGGTCACCCAGCAGAACATCATCACATTGTGTCCACTAGCTCGCCTTCTTCCTATTGTACATAGTACACTGACATCTCTTCTCTTAACTTCCATTGGCCTTTGGTCCAGTTCTGATGTTCATGTGTCATCTGACACGCCAATCACTCTGGAGTAATCTGGACTCATCAGGTCACATGACCTTTTCCGTTCGCTCCAAAGTCCAGTCTTTATGCTCCTTAGCAAACTGTGAAGCCTTTCTGATTAAACTCAATAACAAGTGGTTTTCTTATGGACACACATAAGCTGTTCAGCCCCAATCCTGTGTGTGTGTGTGTGTGTGTGTGTGTGTGTGTGTGTGTGTGTGTGTGTGTGTGTGTGTAGGTGTGTGTGTGTGTGTGTGTGTGAGGAATGGAATGTTGTTACTTTCACTATTAAACATAGCCCTGGTTTCTACCTGGTCTCTAACATGTTGGAACTCAATTCCAGTCATCACAGCTTAATTTCTTTGCAAAAGTAACAGAGGAACATCGTTGCGCCTCAGGATACTAATCCTAAGTGTTTATTCTGAATATTTTGAGTATTGAGGCCAAGGTGCGATAAAGAGTAAAGAGCATGTACTTTCTGCTTCAGTAGCTGTCTCAGCCCTGAGCCTGGGTAAGTACAGATTATAATAAGAATTTTGCGTGTGTGTGTGTGTGCATGCACACACTCTAGTGGGAACATAACTAATCTGTCAATCTTTTCCAGTTTGTCAGCAGCTTCCTGCCGCACTGTCGCCAGCCTCCTCACAACTAAGCGTGAACCTCACCTCACCATACAGCAAGTAATAACACATAAAACTCCACCTCTGCTTTCACCTGGAGTGTAATATTAATGAATCTTACATAACATTTAAAGGATAAAATATAAAATTAGAATAAAATAAATATTACCATCATAGTCTGCTCTGCTCTACTGTGCCTGATAAGACTTATGCATGGCTTCTGCTCGTATTTCTTGCAGGTGTAGTGCGGATGCTCATCTCCAGAAGGTCGCTGTATCTCGTCTTCCACTGAGGAGCTCCGGCCTTTCCTCCCTCCCACTCTGAGCCTTATACAGCAAACCAAATATATACTCAAAGTACAGTAGTGTGGCCATTCTCAGCGCCTTCCTATACGAGAGAAGTTTGTTATATATCGAAAACAATCTATACATTTTTGACCAATTCCATGAAAAACAACAACAACACGTTTTCTAATGGCACATATCACTCAGTGCAGTGAACTACCTCTCTTTCAAACGTGTGTAATAATTCTAATATGGATGTCAATCATTATACTGAGAATGTTGCATGTTCATGACAAATCATTAGTGTTTGTATTTATTTACCCACGGTGGTTAATGCTGCACTTTATTTTTGTAGCACACATTTATAGCCTCGACGTCTTTTCATCTCACTACAGTCTCCTCGAGGTATAAGCACAACTGATCGAAGCATTCCAGTGCTCGTGACGATGTTAACTGCTAACCACAAACCATGACACAGTGCTACACATGGACCATAAGGCTATGTCCCTCCCTGATTCTATGAAATAATATAATGTGTAAGAGTGTGATTTTATATAAGGCCTGAATTAACATGTATATTTACAGCGACTTAATCTAAGCACAATGCTATGCAAGTTTAGCGCGTAATTAATCGTTTCTCTGCCTATAAGGACAGACACTTATTAGAAACTGCCACTTGTGCTCCGGACAGAAAACCCCAGACTTACATCAGCTGAATGAACGAGCCAGCCTTTGCTGGAGTTTCATTGTCTTTCCCACTCAGACTCCTTTATCTGATTCTTCTGCTTATTACAGTATTGTACAGTATTGTATATCGTCCAACATCCTATAGTGCATCCAAACTATCCAAGAAACTTCCAAATGGTGAACTACTTCATAATTATGCTGGTTATTTGCACAATCATACTTCCTCTATGTAATCATTTTGAATATAAGCTATTCTAACTAAAGCATCTGTGAAAAAGGAATAAAGAAAAAAGTATCTGTGTGTCTATAAATGATTTTGTAATTATTGCAAAATATATATAGGAAGATTATAAATTCAGTATCAGCTATCTTTGATAATTTTAGCAAATAAAAATATTTAGAATGTAGTGAGCAAAAAATGGATCTATTTTCCCAATATAATACAATTAACAATAGAATACAATACAACTAGATTAGAAAACATCGAAGAAGCGAAGGGACCTGCCCTCTCCTGGCTCAGATCTTGTGTTGACTGATTATTATTAGTTTGTATATTTAAATGGTGACTATTCTGTATGTAGTGTGTTCCACAGGGTTTGGTTTTGGGCCCACTGCTACTTTCTCTTTATATGCCTTCTCTGGTCATCATCGTTTATAAACATGGTATTAGTTTTTATTGTTATGCTGATGACATACAGCAAAGCCAGATGAGAAAAAACAGCTTAATAAAGTATGACTGCAGATCAATCCCTGCTATCCGTTATCGCCCAGATGAGGATGGATTCCCTGTTAAGTCTGGTTCTTCTCAAGGTTTCTTCCTATTACCATCTCAGGGAGGTATTCCTCATCAGGGACAATCTGATCATTTTTATTTATACATTTTATCCTCATTTCCCTAATTTTTATGATTCAGTGAAGCTGCTTTACAACAACGACAGCAATTGTTAAAATGCTATATGAATTAAATGTAACTGAATTAACCAAATCTAAGATTGTTAAAATATATTACAGATATTTTAAATCTTTTCACATTTTAAATGTTCTTATTCTAGTAGCAGATAAAATTTGCTTCTTTTTTTTTTCTTTTCTACGTTTCCCAGAGACTGTAAGCCTTACACATTACCAGAGCAGTGATTTAAATAGCAGAATAAACAGCAGAACAGAAACCCCCTCAACCATCAGCTAGAAAATTAGTAAATGCTTGCAGTTTTCTGGAATTCTCAAGGGCCAGTAGTGGAACAAGAAAAAGGTTCAACAATCAACAGTGCTTGTTACAGTCAGACGCTTATTAAAGAGCTGAAGCCTGAACTTCGGAGTAAACACAGAGGACGGATATGTGAGGGCGTTGTAATCTTGCATGATGGTGCACAGCTACACACTTGCTTTTGAGGTGTTAAATCATCCTCCCTACAGTCCTGATCTCACGCCATTGGACTTTCACCTGTCTGGTCCCCTGAAAGCAGCCATACGAGGACAAAGATTCTGAAGTCCTTCATTTAAAATAATCCAGAGTATCTTGAGACATTCAAGTGGTCTTGAGGTTTTAAATTATATCCAAACTTTTCTAGTTCGTGCTTGTTTTTCCAGCACGTCCCACAGATGCTTAACTGGATTGAGATCTGGAGAATTTGGAGGCAGAGTCAACATCTCAAACTCTTTGTCATGTTCCCCAAACTGTTCCTGATCAGTGTGTGTGCAGTGTGTCAGGGTGCATCATGCTGCTAAAAGAGCCCACTGCCTTCAGGGAACATGGTCTCCATGAAGGGGTGTAACTCGGTCTATAACAATGTTCAGGTAGGTGGGTAGGTAGGTCAGAGTAACATCCACATGTACGGCAGGACCCAAGCTTTCCCAGCAGAACATCATCACATTGTGTCCGCTAGCTCGCTTTCCTATTGTACATAGTACACTGACATCTCTTCCCTTAACTTCCATTGGCCTTTGGTCCAGTTCTGATGTTCATGTGTCATCTGACACGCCAATCACTCTGGAGTAATCTGAACTCATCAGGTCATATGACCTTTTCCGTTCGCTGCAAAGTTCAGTCTCTATGCTCCTTAACAAACTGTGAAGCCTTTCTGATTAAACTCAATAACAAGTTGTTTCCTTATGGACGCAATCCTGTGTGTGTGTGTGTGTGTGTGTGTGTGTGTGTGTGTGTGTGTGTGTGTGTGTGTGTGTGTGTGTGTGTGTGTGTGTGTGTGAAGAATGGAATGTTGTTACTTTCACTATTAAACAAAGCCCTGGTTTCTACTGCCCATTTTTTCAGCATGCATCTTCACCAAACGTTTAAGTGATATTTTGCATCCGTGAGTGTTCAGAACTTTTCCTCCAGGGTTTATTAACGTGTTGGAACCCAATTCCAGTCATCACAGCTTCATTTCTTTGCAAAAGTAACAGAGGAACATCGTTGCGACTCAGGATATGTCTTCTGACTTGTTTGTTTAAGAAATGAGAAGCTCCTCATTGCATCAGTTAGGGTTAAAAGAACTGGTTCCATCTGAAATAATTCAAACATGTATAAAACTAATTAGATATGCCTGTCATTAAAAGAAGTTTGCTATCATATCATGAAACCAATATCTTATGTAAAAGGTGATGTTGTATATCGCTGTATTGTTCTACATGTAACTGGAGAAGTGCCGTGGGTGGTGGAGAGCTTCACACCACTCAGGTGTTTAAATATCACTCCTGGCAGGTAGGAGAAGTGAAACAGAAGACTGATTTGTGTAATCACAGCTGAGTGCCTCCAGAGAAGGTGCACAACAACAAATAAACTCCAGCTGAACCCCCCATTAATGTCCCCCAACTCCAGGTCCAGCTGGGTTAGAGGAAGACCAGGACAATGGATCCCCAAAGTTTAGGATTCATTTCCTCCAAGTCTCTGTCTGCGCTCGTCCACTTCGCCTTCATCAGATTTTCTCAATGATGTTTGTTGGTGTCCCAAAGTGCTGCCTTGCTTTGGCTTTATTATTATTATTATTATTATTATTTGTCCTTTATTTTGTCCCTTTATTCATCTTATTCTAGCATTCCTATTAATTTAGGTTCATGCGTACTGAATCTCTCAGTTCAGTCATGGATTTTGTAAAGCATATTTGAGTTTTGAATCAGTACAAATGAGACACCAGCTCCTTCAAGGCAGCAGCGATATACAGTCTTTATTTGATGTTTGTTCACTTCCCTACATCTACATTGTACACTTGTGATTACACAAATAGTAACTCATAGTAAAACACACACAGTTAAGAGTTTTCTCTTACTATCAGTTGTCAAAACCTTCGTAAAAAGAGAGATGTGAATCAATTCCTATGGCTGAGTGTGGCCTCGCACCTCCGGTGTCAAGGGTTCGATTCCTGCCCTGGGGTCTGTGTGTGTGGAGTGTGGATGTTCCCCCCCGTGCTTGCTGGGTTTCCTCCGGGTTCTTCGGTTTCCTCCCACATGCAGATCAGACAGATTGAACGGTCCAAATTGAGTAGTGTGTAAGTGTGTGTGCTGTGATATCCAGACCTCCTGTCCAGTACCCTGCCTGGGATAGGCACCAGTCCCCTGCGACCCTGTACACGAGACGTGAGAATACTTACTTCTATCATTAGTGGTTATCAGATATTATGATATTGTCAACTGTTCCTAATGAGTGAAGTACCTTCTGCAGGACCAGCTCTTCACTGTGAGTGAAAGGGAACGTGTTTAAAGGACAGAAGTGTCTGAATCAGATACCCAGAGCTAAACGTCATGTGAGAAGTTATGAGGGAATTCATCACAACTACTCTAATTATAAAAGCGGAAAGCTGTGTGTAGGGATAAATTCCCCTGAGAGGAGAACACAAACATTACCTTAAAAATTTGACTATTTATACAGACCAGACACAGCCAACAGGATTTGCATAGATAGAAACTGACCATTCTTGCCCGCCTAGCTGTCTCTGACCTACATAACCAGTTTTACTTTCAGTAACCCTTCACATTAGTAACTCTGATATAGAGAAGCAAGAAGCAAGTGTTTACACACAATTTACCAGTTTCGGTTTTTCAGCTAATCAGTGGCCTATTTATTTACATTTAACACTAATACAAAAAAAGGTCAGAAAATATCAGCATATGAGGAGGACCTGGACAGGGTGAATCCAACAGCAGTTAAACTGCATGTCTTTGGACTGTGAGAGGAGACCGGAGTACCCTGAGGAAACCCACCAAGCTCGGGGAGAACATGCACACAGACCAGAGACCACATCGCCGAACGCTACGCCACCGTGTCACCCAGTTCATGTTCATCTAAACAAATTTAGCACTGATAATAACAGTGTGGTGTTCTGCCGGAAACGTGTGGGGCTTTCCATCTTCTCACTTCCTGAGTGAGTACAGCAAAGCAGTCACCTGGTGGGTCTGACCTTATGGGTGTTGCACTGACCCCCTGCACTGTCATATTCTTCTTTCCTATTCTAGTCGTCAGACCCAGACCCCATTGTAAAGGTGGTATCTATTTGTCATGCTAAAATATGCAGCCAAAATATGCAGGTCTCGTTCTACATTTCCTTTTTCGAGGGACTTAAATGTCTGTTGCACAAATGAGACGTGATGCACCTGGTGATCCTCTACTAACAGCTGTGGAATCCATAAGATTTCTCCTCATCCACATAGGCAAAATGATGCACACACACCCGGGAGCCTGGGTAACACCAGGGCCTGTGTGCACTTCCCTATATCTACAGCTGCTCATCACAAGACACACTGTGCCATTAGGACTTCTTCCCGAGAAAAGGGAAGTGTAGTGACGACGGCTGTGTTTGAAAGCAAAGGCAAGACGACAGAACAAGCCGCCATGTTATCATTATTAAGTGTGTAGCAGATGGTGTAACACTTCCAGGACGTCCCCAGAGCGTCACTCAGACGTGTAGATGTTTAACATTAACTACGATTCTCAAACAGTATGACATTAAAGATACAGTGGGACGTGTGGGACTGGCGACCTACAGAGCCACTGAAACTGTCTCACAGCGAGCCGGAGTTGGATTACCGTAACCACAGTGAGAGGAGATGGGTTTGGAAACTCACACCGTCTCACACACTGTCCACTGGGGACAGGATAGAGACAAGGACAAATCAAAGACTCTGCTGCTTCACTGCATTACCCGTGTTCCAGACGTCACTGCAGGACGTTCTGATGAAGCCACATTGTTCTGCTGAAGGTCCCACGTCTGGACAAACATCTAATGGTCATTTCAGCCAAAACAGTCTTGGTGCTAATTTTTTTTTTATGTTATACAGAAAATGTGTGTGTGCCAAAGAAGCTACTTTTAAAGTTTATGTAACATGGAAGTGACTGATCTCGCTTCCCTAAAAATTTCAAGTTGCTAACTTCAGCCGTTTTGGAGAGATGATTTTGTGATTGTGATGATTGTGCCCCAAAAATGGCAATTTTTTAGCATTATACTGTCTCGCTTCAAACAATAAAATGTAAATAATTCATGTTTCTTTATGAGTATTGATAATAACATTGGTGTAAGCTTCTAAAAGCATTTGACCTGTAAGAATTGTTGCTTAAATTAAAGCATTTTGTGAAAATTTAAGGATTTTTCCCAAAAAGTCTGTAGTGTCTGTAACCAATGTCAAATTCATGCTGCAATATCATAACAATTTTACAGTTTAGAATAATACAAATTACAAATTCAATGTCTTTTCATGTGAAATTTAAATTGGCCAAGTTTCATCTGAATGACAGTTAAGATTGTTAAAAGATTTGAATTCAAAAAAGTTTGAGACACTAAAACATAAAAGGGCATGAAAGTGTATTGAGCAAATGTGTTTCTTTTTATCTGATCTGACAAATATAAATGTATATGCATATTTACAAAATCGAAGTATGGATCAGTAAAGTATAAGTATTATGAAAAGTCGTGTTTTATGATTCTATTTGAGAGTTCACTTTTTCACCTAGATGAGACACTTTTAGCACTGACAGTCTGTGAGTCCCGTCTGGTAACAGACTCTCCCTGAAACCCATCAGACTGGACCTCAGACGATGAAAACACTCATCAGGTCCCTGTGAGAAAGCTGGTGTAACGTCCCGTTCACGAGGAGTTCGTGACAGTCATGTGGTACGACATGCCCGCGCCACCGGTCCACATGATACAGTATGTAGAATCATCACAGTCACAGTCTCCCACTGCTGCAAAAACACTGAAGATTAATCCACTGTCTTTCTATGAGCAGCACTTTAGAGTAAACTCTCTACTTAGCAGAAGTTCTTGATGATCCTAAAGGCCGTGCCCGGTCCTGTGTCCTCTCAATAGCAATGTGAAAGTGACTCTTAAACAAACTCTGTTGCCTAAACACAGGGTTGTCTGTCCCTTGGCACTAAAAGGAACGCCGCTGGTAGACATTTGCCACGTGGCACCGTTGAGTTCACCGCTCACATGTCCTGTGCTGAGTTTGGGTGACTTTCACTCTTAGTCAGAAACATTTTCCATCCTGAGTACAAAACAGTACGGGTGATTTAAACCCAGCAGAGCGCAGTAACACGACTGATTCAAGGCCAGTGAGGAAGAGTTTTAGGTCTGTTTTAAAGATACACACGTGAGCTGACGGTCAGAGGGGGATGAGATCTCAGCTACAAACACAACTCAGCTTTTATTGTAGCGAATAAACAAATCACATATACAGTATACTGATCAGCCATAACATTATGACCACCTCCTGACATTGAGTTGGTCCTTCTGTTGCCCTCCTTGGATCACTCTTGGTATGTCCTGACCACTGCAGACCAGGAACATCCCACAAGAGCTGCAGATTAAGAGTTGCTCTGACCCAGTCGTCTAGACATCACAATGTGGCCCTTCTCACCGTAGTTACATTATAAGTATCTCATCACAATGGTGGCTGGAAGTGGGTGGGATATACAGTATTAGGAGGCAGCTAGGGAACCTTTCAGCTCTCGAGGTATTCCATAGTGGATTTCGAGGTATGTTTTTTTCTTTTTCTTTTGCTCTCATTGTCCTGTTGTAAAAGCCATCCTCTTTTCAGCTTCAGATTTCTTACAGATGGTTTGATGTTTCCAGAATTTGCTGGTATTTAGTGTAATCCATTCTTCCCCCCACCTGATGGATCCACCCCCATGCTTAATAGTTGGCAAGGTGTTCTTTTCATGAAATGCTGCTCTTTTGCTGATTTTTTCTTTTTTCTTTCTTTGAGTTCTATTTTAACTTCATCAGTCCACATCACTTGTTTCCAAAACGCATCAGGCTTCTGTAGATGTTCTGTTCCATACTTCTGACGTTGGATTTCATGATGGTGACGCAGGTAAGGTTTTCTTCTGCTGACTCTTCCATTAAGGTCTTGTGGAACGGTGCACCACCACTCCTGAGTCTGCTAAATCTTTCTGCAGGTTTTTTACTGTCAAATGGGGGTTTTGTCTTTCTAACCAGAGAGTTATATATATACAGTATATAAATAGTTATTTATACTGTATGTTTAATAGCTGAACATTCTGCTGTTGTAAAAATGAATTAATTTCTATTCTTATAAAAGTTTTTTTCAAAATCCTTCATTTTTCCTCCATTTACCTGTAGAGCCTTGATCACTGTATAGCCCTGCATTACACACCCATTTTTAAAGTCCTGTGCCCAACCCCCTCGAAGCCACACATGTAGTTTGGATGTTAATGAAATTGACATTTACTTTAACCACACTAACTCAGTTCCTCATCTTGAACCGTTTGGCTTTGAGAAAGTTGAGTCCTGACCTGACCATGTGTGTTCGTCCCTGGTGTGAGCTCATCTACATTACTTCATGTAAATTGTAACTATTTAAAAAATAAGATTCGCTCATTACAATCATTTTAATGTCATTGTGTTTTAATGAAGACTTTTTTAATTATTTTTTTTAAACAGACTTGGGATCAGATAACTGATGAGTGACATCATACATTCTGTCAAAGCAAATGAAGGAAACGCTGAAACTAAGCATTGGGTTAAAAAAAAAGAAGAATTTTCTGATAAAATACTCTTTGGAAACACTATTTCATGAAGTCTTTTCTGCAATCCTCTGCTTAGGCTGATCGCTTTTCCACTCCTTGTTTAATGCCAAGCACCAGGTGCAGGAACCAGTTGAACTGCACTGTCCAGCCCTTGTCCCGGCAGATTTCAATCTGATCCAAAAGGTGTCTCTGAGCCACGTCTTCTGTGCACCCCACAGTCAGAGCCTCCCGAATGTACTCGATGTCCTCCTTGCTGGTCAGCTGAGGCATGCCGGTCATCAGCATCATGGAGAACAAGATGATCAGCAGGTTGGTGTGATGTCGCAGAGCCAGGTAGGCCTTCACACAAATGTTCTACATGCAAGAGAGAAAAAATTATATTAGTGTACATAAGACAGAAAAGGGTTGAATTCTCAAAGCAGGTCAGAACAATTGATTTATAACCAATGTGCTCATTCTGCTACATTATTATTTATATCCACTGGGGTGTTCAAGTCAAACCGGGACTTGCGATGAATGAAGGCGTAAAAGCCATTGACATCTACAGAAGACTTCAAGCACAGTAAGTACGGTGATGAGACTCTCAGCCGCAGTGAAACATTTTAAAGGAGGCTGTAGGTCTGTAAATGACGGGCCCGGCCGATGGGGCTCGGAGCACACCACGTGTTTAAAGGAGTTCCTGGGAGGCCAGCGTTCCAGACGTGAAGCAGGCAGTACTGAGTAAACCTTCTACCTTGATGGTGTCCAAGCACTAGTGACACCCTGGGATAAGTGCATTAGTGTATCAGGGCATTATATAGAGAAATGAAGGTTTGTGAGTTGTGTTCTATTAATCTGTACAATCAAAAGTCCCGCTTTGACTTGAATGTTATTCTGCACAATAAAACAAGTGACGTGTAAAATGGAGGGTCCATATAATCTTTCTTATAATGTTTTATAAACATTTTAAAATGTAGGAAATGAGAAGTGTCTTCTTCACCTGAAACATGAGGAAATTCGGGCTCGTCTTCTTCCCAGTCGTCCCCATTACATAGAGAAAGTCAGGTGTTAGGACAAAAGGCACCCTCTCCTTCGTTATACCCAGGAAGCTCTTGTAGTTTCCAAGAATGTGTCCAAAGTCAATGTGGAAAAGGTTCCCTACGTACAAACAAGCAGCCGTTACAAAAACAAAATGCACAAAATCTCTTCTTTTAAATCTCTTTTTTTAAAATCATGTCAGTTATGAATATTTATAACAAACAAACACCAAACATCAAGTACAAACTCTGAGTGAATAGACGCTGAATGAAGTAACTACGTAACCTCTCGTGTGTGTGTGTGTGTGTGTGTAAGGGTGTATAATGTGTGTATAAGGGTGTATAATAACCCATGGTGTGAAACATTACTTGTAACAGCAGCTCTGAGAGCAAGTACAGCGTAGGTGTAATTTATCATGCCCGCTCTGATACTCTGTACCGTTTATAGTAACTTTAGACAGGAACTGCTATGGAGGAAGTGTCAGAGATATCGCTGCAGCTCTCTGTCCTTACAGCCCGTCTTATTCTCCGCCTGCGTCAGCGGTCTCTAATGCGCAAGAGTTATTTTAAAGACAGAGGACTTTCCAGTTTCTCACTTATAAGACAAACTGGGTTTTAAAATGATTTTCTGTCCTATTTTTTTTTTTTTTTTTTAAAGAAAGATTGACACGCAATCTGTTTTCAAACAGGAATGGAATTGTTTCATATAATCCACACCATTAAGCGTAATGAGTAACCAGCAGCGTACTGTATGATGTGTCCTTTGGTAATATACAGATTTCTAACTGAACCTCTTGTACATAAATTAATTGCTGTAAGAACTCCCTGTAATATTAATAGATTAATATTAATACGAAACTAAACGAAATGTTTAATTGTTACAGCTTTCTTATGATTAGTTCTTTTTTCCGGCAGTTTTAAGTTGTGCAAACTAAAACACTTAACTGTGTGTGTGTGTGTGTTTGTGTGTGTGTGTGAGTGTGTGTGTGTGTAAGTAAGTGGCCCCGCACCCCATCCATGGTGTACCCCACCTAGTGCCCTGATGTCCTCTTTCATTGGAGAATTGATTGACCTAACAGGACTCATCCCCTTGGTCCACTCCAGCTGTCTCTGACTCATTGAAACTTTAACCAACTTAAGACAAAATATTATGATAATTCATGCTTGATTACCGGACTCAGTGATCATGATGTTGTCGTTATGGCGATCACCAATCCCCAAGACGTAGGTTGCTACGCAGTAGCCTCCACAGGAATAAACAAAGCGCTCCACCGCCTGCTGATACTAGAGGGAGCGCAGGAACGTCAATGTCTCTTTATTACACACATTTGAATTATGCAAACATGAGCATGCAAACAGGGGAGGCGAACAATACACATTCGGCATGCCGGCTGGGTAATACGTGTCATCTCCGGCCAGCAGTTTGTTCTAAAATAAGTCGCTGAGCCTGAGACAAAGACCCTGTGCAACCAGGAAGTGCACTTATTAATGTTTCCTTCCCTTCTAATACAAACAGTCTCAACACGCTTCAATAGAAATATCGTACCTTGTCCTCATTCACACATCTGTCTCGAAGCCACTGGTTCAGGATCTCATCTTTAAAAGCCCCAGTATTTCCCACGGTGCTTTGCTGGATGTTTGCAATGGTGGTGGCATCCTTAACTATCTCGATCATTCCTGTGGGTGAAAGTTCATCCGGTAATCAAATCTTATGTGTCAAATGTGTAAACGTTCATGTACATTGTACAAAATATTATTAGTAGTAGTAGTATTTCTTTTTTAAAGACTCACCGATTTTATTTCCAGTGGATATACAGCCATAAGGAAGTAAGGACAGATCCAGGGACTCAGTCTCCCATATAGACTCCATGATCAACAAAATCTGCATTACAATAGAAAGTTGAGAGATCACAAATACACAACAGGGATTATTTTAGAATGTTTATTTTCTATTCCACTCATTCTTATATTTCATATAAAACTGCATTCTACATGAGCAACAATCAAGAGACTGATCCTAACTTTCTTTTTTTCCTCCATTTTTGTTGTTTTTTGTGTGTTTTCTTTCACTGGACTTTCTTGCTCTTTAGCGTTTCCATGGTCACGCTCTTATATTAACTCAATTCTATATTGATCTGGCTCTGTTGGTTTTGGTGTTGTTAAAAATCAATAAAAATTCTACTGAAATATTATTTCAGAATTTCCAATGAGAAGTGTTGAGGCGTCACCTGTAGAATCAGCATGTCCTGCCGGAGATCATCCCCGTCCTTGAAAATGATCCCGATGGTGTCGCTCGACAGGGTGGTGGGGTCGGCTCGCTTAAACTGCAGCCACAGGGGCTTCTTTTTGGATGCCATTACTTTGCATTGCTCGATCTGTGAACCGTAACAGTTTCATCACTGACTGTCTGAACCAAAACGGGAACAACAGTCTTATATTACGCTAAATAACGTAACCGTCTGTTGTTTCCTTCTTGAAATGAAGCAAAACCTGTTAAACAGCATAAACAGGGCCACAAGAAACATTTCTGCCAATAATCCTAAAACAAAAACTCTCTTGTTGTGCTGCAGCACCTACCACCAGCGCCCCAGCTCTCAGTCCGGGATCGTACGGCACTTTAAAGCTCTCGGGCAAACCCTGCATTTGCAGACCCTCCAGTTTCTGACGCAACTGAAAAATAACTATAGAGATAGAAAAATGATTAGGGGGATCATGATTCAGGGATGTACTATATTTCCACCAGTCTATCAGGATGTCCGGTCACCTTGTGCTGACACATCGTATTTCTCGGCAGATATGGCTTTGACCTCACGTGTGACCTTCTGTAGTGCCTCAGTAATCTCCACCTGCTTCCTGAAGTCCTGCAGCATGGCGTCTCCACAGCCACGCAGGTACGCCTCCAAAATAACCGCATACCTCTGCTGGTAGTGCATGGATTGAGCGATCTCACTCCGCAAGAACCAGAACAGGAAATGGCCGATCCGTTTGCTCTGTGAAGGACATCGAGAATATGAGTTTGCGGTGTTTCTGTAAGGTATCCGTATGATGAACTGAAACTCACCCGGAGAGCCCGCTTAAGGAGGAACCTGGCGAGTGCACTGTCGTGATAGGGTTCAAACTTCACAGCCTGGCGATTAGAGGTTAGAGACAAACACAAGCTCAGAGATATACAAATAAGCAACAGTAGGCACGACTGTTATAAAGTCTAGAAGTGTAGTAAAACAGATAAAGAACAACAATTGCATTCTATTCAGTTTTTTTTTTTAGACGTAGATATTTAAATAGCCAACTCTTGCTTGGTTTGAATTGGCAGTTTAACATTTGAATATGTAAAACCAACAGTGTAGCAGTAAATTATTACAGAACTCACCTGAACCAGCTGCAAAAGGTACCGAAGGACATCGTCGTCTCCAAGCGTCTCCAGTTTCCTGACCGCCATCGTGCGCACAATAGCGTCAGAGAAGTGACAGTCCAACAGCTGCATCGCTAACCCTACATCTAGAGGGCTGCGGTCCCATGTGGTGCTTCGCTCTAAAAGATGGTGCGTTGACATGACAGCTTCCTGTTTTCCCCATTTGACAGAACCGAGAAACTTCGGGTAGGCCGAAGGATGCCGCACACACTCCTGTTTGAAATGCCAGAGGAGCTCCTTATCTTCCGTGCTAAGCGGATGCAAAGGGTCGGTAGCTACGATTTGATCAAACTGCTTCCGTAAATGGTTCGGCATCTCCCTTTTCCCTCTCTCTCCTTCCAGCTCCGATGCATCTCGGCAGTCCCTGCTCTTCGGCAAAGCAACTGGGTAGCAATACTTGTCCAGCAGCAATGCGATGGCCATGGAACTCGTTTTGTCTGGATTGGTGGCAGAAGTGAGTTTATCAGCATTTACGCTGCTGTTGTCTTCGCTTTTCTCAGGCATCTTCCACATGTGCAGGATGAACTCGCCCTGTCTGAGTAAAGACCTGTGGTCCACCACTAGCAGGTTCACGTAGTACAGCAGACGGCTCTTGTTCTTGCCATCGTGCGAAACGCTGTCCTTCGAGGTCTGCGTTTGCGCCTTCCCGCACGACACCTGCAGGTTCAGCCGCGCACCTTTGGGTAAATCTTTTATCTTAATGTTGAAATCGAGCCACGTATTCCAGAGCACTTCTTCAGTGAACGGCTTGGGAGACGTCCTCTCCTGCGCCAGCAGCTGCTGCCCATGGAAAATGCTGGCCTCCACAAAGACAATGAGATCGGAATTACGAGGAAGGACCGGAATATCGATCCCCAGGATTTTGACCCTGAACTTGCGATTGCAGTCCCAGAGGGAGATGGTGAACACCTTCTCGTGGTCTTTCTCGTTGATGGTCAGTTGCTCGTGCGTGCCAGCAACACCAGTGCAGTCATCCACCTGGGACCAGTCCTCCTTCTGGACCACATCTTGTTCGGGGTCTGGAGGGGATTCAAGCACCAAATGGATCTCTTCTCCACTTTTGAGGCACTGTCTGATCCAGTGGAAGTCTTTGATGGGGTAGTTCCCAAAAATATACTCCTCTCTTCCACAAACCCTCAAAACAAAATCTGATTCACTGACATCCTCTGGTATGCTGAGCAGCGCCCTTTTGTTGGTAGTCTTTAGCAGGAAGCTCTGAAGAACCTGAAAAGGCGTGTCATCTATGGACACCTTTATTGTCTGGCTTGAGGTATCTCTGTGTATCACAATTAGAATGTGGTTGTTAGTGATCTTACTCAACAAGTAATCGGGTAAGGCCTTGCTGGTTATCCAGGGGTCTGTCGAGTACAGTTTGGGATCTCGGTCAACCAGTTCAATTTTCCTGGGTGTAAGTAACTTCCTCCTTGTAAACTCCAGCTCATCGTCATGAACATTACTGACATCTGTGACGTCATAACCTATGAGATGATTTAGAAATTTCTGGTACTGGACAGAGTCTTCGCTGGGTTGTGGCCTCAGAACCAGATAGATTTTTCCGACATCCTTTTTAAGAGCTTTCCAGTAGCGGACGCAATCGAGGGTCTGAAACACCTGGTGCTTGTCGTAGATCTCGCACCAGCTCCCTTTCTTCTGGTAGAGCAGGATGCAGTGGTCTGGTGAATACTTTTGGTAGAATTCTGGACACACGTTGGTTGTGACTGCCTTCAGCCACAGTTGGGCTTTGACCTGCTCTACAGTCCAGTTCCCAATCACATCCAACTGCAGCGTGTCAGGGTTTTTGGTGGTTTTGTTAGTCGTGGGAAGCACAAACTCCAGCGCTAAGTGATCCATTGCTACGGATGAGTTTGATGTGAATGCTTTCATTTTTCTTCTCCTCCTCCGGTTTTCACCTCTAAAAACTACTGGGGATTCATCATCACTAGCGTCCTGCTCCATAACCAATGCTAAAATTGTGAGAGAACAAAACATTCATAAGGAAAAAAAAACAGTAATGCACAGTTGTCTGTTAAATTTAGCATAAACGTGGTAAAATGTGACCGTTTCTTGTTATCAATACAGCATTCACACTGACCAAATGTGAGAGATGTACCGAAAGTAATGCCTTTATGCCAGGTTGGCATAACGTGCACGGGTGGTTCAATGCTGCACATGTTGAACCCATCTGTTGTAAAATCCCCCCAGTCACAGTTGATGGTCTCCCGTTGCGCGGATTGTCCTTAATGCTGCTTTCACCTTTTTTACACTTCCACAGCCACCTGCGCACATCGCCCTTGTTGATGATGTTGACACTGTCGACTACATTCTGTAGTGCAGTGAGAAACCATCCACTGTGACAAAGGGGATTTTTGAGAGTTGGGGTCAACGATGGTGCAGATGTGCGGTTTGTGATGGAGACTATGTACATACTAAGTACTTTTATACAGAGTAAGAGTGCCATTCGAACGATCTACATCATCACTTTTAGCACAGCCCTCACATTATGCTTTTAATCTGACCACTATCTGATATCAGTGTGAACACATCACGCTCTTCAACCAAGCAATGCACAAAGGGTTTAAAAATTTTTCGGAGACACTGCGGCCTCTGAGAAATTGTTAGACCGTTTGTTCCGGTCCTTTTGTTAAACCGTTTGTTCCGATCCTCGTCTCTTTGCTCCTGAGATCGGTTTAAACACAGATTAGTTGGAATCATGTGTGCAGTTTAATTTTTATCGTACAGCAGCATCAACCTAAAATTTTTTTTAGTTCTGATACATCTAAGTTCTGATGCATCACTATCACTGAAATCTTGCTTTGCCGTCATCTTTCCTAGCTTGAAATTATAACGAATGTCGAGTTAGATTGACGTAAAAGTCCCAAAATAATCAGACATGACTCATCTGGAAAACATCAGATATAAAAAAATAAATCTTAGTTAAAAATTATAGTAATTTATGATACAGGACTGATGGTTGTGCTCAAATTTTGCTTCGCTATATGACCCCAAACAATCTGAAATGGGATTGATCAGAGAAAATGACTTTACCCCAGTCCTCAGTAGTCCGGTCCCTGTGCACTCTGCAGTGGCTGTCTTATTGCCCTTTTTGAAATGTATGAAGGTGAGCACTACCATCAATCCTGTGTCATGCCAATAGTAAAGCATCCTGAGATCATTCATGTGTAAGGTTGTTTGCTGAGAAGGACACTAAAGAACGGTACAAAAACATCCTCGGAGAACAACTTCTCCCAACTTCTCTAAATCATCCAAGAACAGCATGATGGAACCTCTAGCAATAAGGCCAGAGAAATGTTGGGACCTTAATCCCATTGAGAACTTGTGCTCAATCCCTTAAGAGGCGGGTGGACAAAAAAAATAAAAACACAAATTCTGACAAGCATTGATTATGTAAGAATGGGAAGTTGATTGACAGCATGC
Source organism: Clarias gariepinus (assembly GCF_024256425.1). Taxonomy (NCBI): domain Eukaryota; kingdom Metazoa; phylum Chordata; class Actinopteri; order Siluriformes; family Clariidae; genus Clarias; species Clarias gariepinus. The sequence goes on along the minus strand of NC_071111.1, from coordinate 31,009,673 downwards.
CAGGGCGAATTGTAGACGTCCTGTAAAAGAAGGATCGATGCAGAAAAAAAACGACTCTTTGCATAAACTTAATGTAATTATTAATCAAATCCTTTAACTCTTATGAAATGCTTGTAATGACACTTCAGTATAGAGTACTAGAGGGACATCGGACAGAAAGATCTAAAAACACTCAAGCAGCAGACAAATTTTATTCTGGTGTCATTCTCAAAACTTTTGAGTATTAGAGTAATAATACTAATAATACTACTAAAACTAATACTAATAATACTAATAATACTGATACTAATAATACTAATAATACTAATAATACTTCAGACTTGTGCAGTGTGAACCTCTTACACCACATTCCAGCTGATTACTGAGCCACTCCTGTCCTTATAGAGAAATAACTGTAACGTGTAACTCAAACGAAACGGAACGCTTAAAAGTATTAACACCCTGAAGGCAAGCAGCAGTGTTGTAAATGTGACAAAGGAAGTCACAAAACAGGAAGCAGTGAGAGAATGTGAGTGCACAGTGTGTGTCCTGCAGACTGACTGGCTGTCCGGGGGAGAGAGTCCGGAGTCTGATCAGTAACCCGGGCTGATCCCCCTGTCCGGGACTCTGGGGGACTCTGGGGGACGCTGGCGGAGCCGCGCTTTGATCTGCAGCCGCGCATCCTTTCATCGAGTCGCCGCACGAGCCGAACGCGGAAGTTTATTTCCTTTGAAGTTTCTAAGAGAACGACGGAGTAACGGGCGGCTCGGGTGTGTGTATGTGTGTGTGTGTGGACTCACTCACCGGTCAGCACACACAGGGCCTGGGACACCCCCGGGGGCGGACACACGGCTCCCGAGACATGGATGCGAAGACCTGGGTTTAATCAGCGCAGGAAACTCTCTCTGTGTGTCTCTGAGTGTGTGTGTGTGTGTGAGTGTGTGTGAAGTTTCCTCCAGTGTGAGCTGTCAGAACAGGGGCAGTTTAGCACTCCTCCCTCCTCCCGGGGCAGGTGACGTGTACAGAGACTCGGAAATAATCACACGGAAGTCTCTGTCTCTCTAACACACACACACACACACACACACACAGTGTTGTATAGAATTAAAGTAACTTTGAGTTACACTGATCAGGCTGTCTCGGTTAAAAAACACCTCCTTGGAGAAAATATATATATATATATTTTTTTTTTACACTAATATTTTTTTCTTTTGCTCTTTTTTATATTTAAGTTGCCCTAAAGAAAACTTTACAACTGTTTTTTCCTGCAGTTCCTACCTATAGAGTATTTAACACGTTCCTTAGACTTTTCATTGCCATCTGGCGCCCTCTAGTGGTTCATTTCTCCCTCAGTTTGATCTCTGCAGCATTCTCATTCACAGTGAGTTAAAATGAAGAGTAACTTATTTAGGCTAGTCCATCCATCCGTACATCAACCTAAGGACAGCCAGTGGTGACCAATGCATTTATTTCCATTTTTACAACAGGCCTAGGACACACACACACACACACACCTTGGGAACGCCACTTAGCCTAATCTGCATGTCTTTGGAAGGAAACCAGAGTACACAGAGGGACCCATCAAACTCCATGCATACACACCCCGAGGCGGGAATCGAACCCACACCCTGGAGGTGCAAGGCGACAATGCTAACCGCTACGCCACAGTACAGATTAATAAATTACTCGATCTGCATTAAGATGCACTACCTCAGTCTTGCACCGATCACTTTGGCACTGCTGTCACTTTCAATGGCTTTAATTCTTTGCACATCACAATTTTCTGTAGTCTATCCAATGATATTTATTTATATTGAATAGACTTGTGTATTGGATATTGTGTTCATATTAATACACTGTATACAGTATACTACTACTAATAAATGTAATGTATATGGTTGGTGACACTGAGCCAGGTCCATCCTCCAGTCTGTGTTTATGGATGGCGAGGTGTAATCAGAGGGATATTTCAGTAAAAAAATGTTTAGTTAGAGAAAGTTTAGGGAAAATAAAGACAATTTATTTCCAATTTTTTTCTTTTTGCATCCTGACAAAGAATTTATGTTTGTTATTAGATTTAACTTTGTCACTGCACATGTATGGTACAAGGCATCAAAATACATTTAGTACTAACCAGAAGTCACAGTGCAAAATAATTTGCATGTGTAAACAGTACACGGTGGAAGAGTTATGTACAGTGAGTACAAATGACTATAGGTGGGTGCAATAAAGAAGGATATTGTATACCATGATAACAATACTTTCCTTTATTACATCCACATTATGTTCATCTTCAATAGCTTTTTATTTTGCTTAAAAAACTATTTCTATGCAATTTGATCAGATCAAGTTTAGTTCATTAACATATTTACATTTAGAAACAGACCTTTGTGTTGTAGTGCCAGCGTAGAATTTTTTTTTGTAATTCATAATAAATTTGCATTAGATTAGACTTACACCCTATGTACATAACTGATAGTCATGATTTGATTTGATTATCCAATAATGCTCTTATTCTGCAAATACAGTACTTTATTTATTATTATTAATAATAATAGGCTATTTATGATAACACACAAAATGTGGGCAGTTTATTAGCTTTCTTGACTTTCACTACCGGATGAAAAGGTGCAGTGGTGCAGTCAGGGCAAAACGTATTAAAGCAGCCATTGATTACAGGTATGCTTAATGTATTTGCGGAAACATTAGTTGCTAAGTGATGAACTGGTAATGAATAATTCTCTCCTACAGGCTCCACTGTTTAGCTGTTCTAAAGTGCCAGGGTTGATCAGTCAGCATTCATAACTGACTACATGATTCCTAATAAAGCACTGAGCTACATTAAGGAATAATTACATGTCACCTCTTCTTAACCTCATGGTTGCAAGCTAGTAAAAAAACTTTATTGTATAAACAATATAAGAGTATAATATTTATATGATACAATATAGATAAAATAAATTATTTGCTCTTATGGCTGAGTAAACACAAGGGCTCAGAGACAAGTCTGAAGATGTAGTGGAAGGCATTCTGAGAGGAGCAAAGGAGGAGCAGCAGAACCGGAATCAATACTCGGGTGTCCACATACTTTTGGCCATGCAAGGATTTTTATTTTATTTTATCTGCATTTAAGTTAAACGCAGTGCTGCCCACTACGCCACCGTGTACTGTATGTCCTGAACCCTGAGGAAGGGCTGGGTGTGATGGGAACTTCCTCTAATGCCATATGAGCTCACCTCTGAGGGTTTAGGCTTAGCTCTGCACATGTTATTTATTTTTTTAAATCATGACACTATAAATAAATCAGGGGTCATGCTATACTGTACATACACCCCCCCCCCTCCCCCCATTGTACCCCTGCTCCATTATAAAGGCGTTCCTATGTACTAGGTGTATATATTATATAATAACATCCAGCTGTGAGCTCGATACATGAGCCGGATTATGACCTACAGTAACCCTTGACCCCATGATGTCAGAGTGTATGAGGTAACCCTGAGTGTACTGTACAGCCGCCATTTTAGATCACAGCACACACAGGAGGGCCGCGCTCAGCTTTAGCCCCGCCCCGTTATGAAACGTCATCGGCTTCCTCTTCCGCCTTCGCTCTTTCCCCGCCCTCATCTGAGAGGGGGGGGGGGGGGGTGAGAGTGCAGGAGACAGGGTGTGAGATCTAAGAGCTAAGATTTAAGAAAAGATTATATATTAATAAAATATAATAATAATAATAATAAATTATATTTATATATATATATTCAGACATTTTTTGGACAGACACTCCTTATTCAGGTTTTTTTCTTTATGTATATTGTTGTCACTATTATATATTCCTACACAAATCACTGAAATTTATGAAAATCTGAAATGACATACTTAGCAATTTTTTTTAAAAATAACCCAGATTCTTGATTCTTTAAAGTAGCCACGTTTTGCTTCTATAACAATTATTATAATTATTATTATTATTTTTTTTTTTTTTGCCTTCATGATGCAGACTAAGGCTGGGCATTACAATAAATCCATATGGATGATGTAGATACAGTAAGATAATATTAACATCTACAGGATACTTTAACATAGAAAACATGTTGTGGGATGTTTAATGTTTAATACACACACACACACACACACACACACACATACACACACTGGTACTACTATATATATATATATATATGCTCATTTTGATTTACACACATTTATACACACATATACACACATTTCCATCATCTCCCTGTGGTCCTGTACATCAGTGTTAAAGGCGCTACACAAATACAATATAAATATAAAACACACACACATGGAGTGTAAAGGGTCATTTTAACTGTAAAGTACAGAAGTGCAGATGTAAATGATCTGTAACACACACACACACACACACACACACACACACACACGCGTGCGGTCGCGCGCGCTCATCCTCCCGTCGTGCCGTTAAACGTTAAAGCGTCTCGCCATAGCGCTCTGCGCGCTGATTGGTCGCGTCACTGGTTACGTCACACTGGCTACGTCACACTCAGGGAAACGCCACTGGTTTGGAGCGCGGCTTCTCTTTGGCCCCGCCCCCTGAGCTCGGCGCAGCCTCGGAGTCAGAGCTAACACACACACACACACACACACAGTACTACTGTGGAGAGCGTCGAGAACAACGGAGCTGACAGCGGCACGTCCGAGTCACGGGGAAGATGGAGACC